>NC_056750.1:402397675-402547675 GCF_019279795.1 Protopterus annectens | reverse complement strand
ATGAAGGAAAGCAAGAGGAGGGTGCCATGCTGGAATGCAAGTAGAGCAGAGTGGACTGATCACTGGATATAGAGGCTGCAGCCAGAGAAGAAACCGATTGCCCATATGTAGGATAAAATTCAAAGACCAGATGGGCTGCCTCCTAGGGACCTCAAAAATGTGGCTAATGTGCAGGCAAATCACCACGTAGAAATTATCAAGAGATTGCTAGTAACTGCAGATGACTCCAAGGACTGTAGGGGAATAACTGAAGCATCTTTGTACAGAGTTAGCAGGATCAATCCAGAGAACTGCAGATATATTAGCCTAACAGCAATGACAGTGAAAGTCATGAAGATAATCCTGACAGAATACTTGGCTGCTTTCCTAGAGTACAGCAATCTTCAGCACAGCAATCATCATGCATTTATGTTCATATGTCAATCAAACCCAACACAGTTTTATGACTGGGTTACAGGAGATCTTGACAGGGGAGCACTGTTAGATGTGGCCTGTCCTGAACTTTACCAAGGTCTTTCATTCAGTCCAACACAAGCTGCTAAAACTAGATTCCCATATGGCTGGAGGGATGGATACAAGGTGTTCTGGTGAGAAAAACGATACCGGAAATAAGGAAAGTGCCTAGTGTAGTGTAATCTGGGTGCAGTACTATTCAATGTATTTGTTTAGTATATATTTGAAGGAACAAATGACAAGATCACCCTCCTAACTAACAACACAAAGCTATAGGTGCAGCACTGGAGGTTGAATGAAGTCTCTAAGGAGGAATTAGGAAAGATAACCAAGTGGGCAGAAATGTGGCGGTAAGTGTTTGCAACAGAAAAATGCCAGGAATTGTACTTAGGTCTCAACAATCCTGGTATTAAACATCAGCTTTGCAGATTGAACTGATTGAAAAGAATAGGAAATATCTGTGGCTATTAACCACACCAGGATTGCAAAGACTATACCAGCAGGAAAAGAGTACAATAGCAGTGTCAGCTGCAAACAAAATCCTAGCATTTGCTGTCAGTAGGATATACTTCAGAAGCAGAGCAGAGATAACAGTTCTGTTCTAGAAGACTTTGGCCAGATCACACAATAAATGCTGTGTGCTTCTCTGGATGTCATATAAGGAGAGGGAGGTCAGGCCATTAGAAGGAGCATAGAAGAAAGCCACTAAAATGTATGTGAAATGGAAGAGAAAGCTTATGTACAAACTATAGAAAATCTCTGTACTAGAGACCAGGGTAAAAAGAAGGGACCTTATATTGGTTC
The DNA here is from genome assembly GCF_019279795.1 of Protopterus annectens. Taxonomy (NCBI): domain Eukaryota; kingdom Metazoa; phylum Chordata; order Ceratodontiformes; family Protopteridae; genus Protopterus; species Protopterus annectens. The sequence goes on along the minus strand of NC_056750.1, from coordinate 402,546,418 downwards.
AGAAGGTCATCTGATGGAGATGAAAGGAGATTATTCTGAAAAGAAAGGTCAGAAGGCAGGAAGGGGCACTGGCAGCAAAGAGTAGGGACTAACTACTCCCTGGACGTATGGAAGTATTTCTTCACGGAGAAGGTTGTGCATTTATGGAACGTTCTACTGGAATGGATGACAGACAGGAAATCTATAAGGTATTCTAAAGGATGCTGGACAGGTACAGAAAGGATGAGGAGAAAGTAGGTGTGGAGGTGAGACAGAATGTTACCTGCAGTTAGCAAACAGCCTTTGTAAATGCTGAAACCTTACTGGTAAGTGATAAAAACGACAAACTGATAATACTACATAAAGTGCAAATAAAAAAGAACCAGCATGAATCTGCTCATGAAACCTGTATCATGCATCAACAGAATGAACACCCAAAATTGTTTTTATAATTATTTCGTAAACACAGTAGTAACTGTCACAGAAAAGAAGCTGGAAATGCACATTTCTTGTTATAATATGCAAACATTTGGAAAAAGCTAAGGTTCCTTGCACATAACTGAAGACAAAAACACATGCCAGAAGTGCAGGTCTCTACATCACTTTAGAAAACGTTTTCCTATTCAGCTATTCAACAGGAATCCATTGCAGTGTAAACAAATAAAATGAAATCACTTCCTGCCTGGTGACTTCTTGTTTAATAAGAGAAACACTGGAGTGTGTGATGGGGATGAGGTCACAAATAGTTTCAAGAACATTTGTGGACTTTTTCCTTAAAACTGAGTTTAGAAGTCCATGTTCACAATTCAAGGTCAGTTTATTTCTTCAGGCTATGTAAAGATAACTTTTACATTTCTTTTACTTTCCATATTAGCAAACATCAGTTAAGTATGGATGTCACCAATTAAATGTAGCTTTACACGCAGTACATTACTTTTTTCGGATGCAATCAAAGCACAGATTCACTATTTTGTTAGTACCAGCGTTATAGTTTTGTAGAAGGAATGAACTATCTGGATGAGATTGAAGTAAACATTAATACTACAATTATTAATCATACCTCCTACAAAAATAATATATGAATTCTACAAGAATTACATATATTTAAAATGCCAACAAAAATACACAGGACATTTCCAAGCATAATAATGCATTATAGAGAAATAATGGACCTTTCGGGGGGCTGCCATATCAGGCCATACAACACCCTTAGTTAGTCCACTGTTATGCGTTATTGCTTACTTAAAGGACGGACTACTTAGGCATACAGTCTCCTTCCATCAACCAGATGTTTTTTAATATATTCTCAGTACTCATGATTTGTAGTAAAGTGAGATATTTTATTCTCACACTGCAAAGCACAGAATGTTTTCATTAACATCTGACAGTGGGTTTATGATGCATACCTCTTTTAATTAAACTAGTTATGGTTGAAATTAACATGGAGTGTCCTACTGGTGTCCCTATAAGGACCCCATTAAAGTGAAAGAAATTAACATGGCAATAAGAACCACTTTTCATGATGAGGATTACAGTAGTAATAAGTCCAGCAGGGCAGACATACTTCCCTAGCCTTAGTTTCCATCTCATTCTGTAAGATCCACAAACAATCCCTCCAGTATGTTCTAGGTCTGCATTGGGGTTTCCTCCCAATAGGCCATACCAGATACACTTCCCAGGACAGACATCAAGGTGATGTCCTCACGTGGTGCCCAAACCATCTCAGTTGACTTCTCAACTTAAAGATGCAGTGGCTACAAACCGAGACTCCTGCCCCGGGTTGCTGAGCTCCTGCTCAGTCACAGAGAGTGAGCCCTGCTATCCTGGGAAAAAACGCCTTTTCCTCCATGTACGTCTGAGATCACAGGCTTTTAGTCACCACCCAGAGTTCATGACATAGGTAAGGAAGGGGACATTCACTGACCAATACACTGAAAGCATTGTCTCATGACTCAGTTCTAACTTGACTGCCACATTCGGGTACAATGTCTACACTACTGCTGCACCCAACCCTCGGACAGTCTCCTAATCCTCTCTTCCTTCGCTTGTGAACAACAGCCCAAGATACTTAAACTCCTTCATCTGAACTAGAGGTTTCCAGCTAATCTATAGAAACCAGTTATAGAACATAATTAACCAAGAGAAAGCAGCTTTATGACACATCTAGTCAACCCCCTTGTGCAGTAGGCATTTGTAAAACAACCATTTCCTTGTCACTTCTTCCACCACCTATAACATGTGCTTTTAACTCAGCTAGTAGATATGTGCTATATTACCAACATTACAGGAGTCATGTGGATCCACACTAATAGTTCTGACTTGAAGTAGCTTATTATGCAAGGTAACTTTTCTGAGAATCTATTAAAAATGTAAGACGATTGCTGCCTTTGATGCTTGTAGCTTAATACAAGACTGGAATGATCTTTTGCCAGAAGCCTCAAAAGTACCTTTAATTTTTTTACATTCAAGTTTTTCCCCAATCTGAATTTGTTTTATCTTAATAAACCTGATGGATTTAAAACACTCTTCATCCTAATCTTTAGAAATGGGAAGGAATATGCCGTTGCATCATCGTCATCATCATCTTCCGAAAGGAGAAAATGTCACTTGGTCCCTACCAACTTTTTAATAGAGAGACCTACTGCCATAATTATCTGATTGCCTTATTGAGAAGCTCTGCAATGGACTGACTGGCAGAATTATTACTTTTTAAGCAACCCCACTGGTGATTTACATTTCAATGCATCTGTTTCACTTCCTTTGATTTAGAACATAATATATGCAGAGGATACTCAATACATGGTTTAAGTACATTACATGTATGGGACCCAGCTCAAGCAAACTATCAGAACCAAACATATGGGCCTTATGGTATTCTTAGAGATTAAATACTTTAACACAGCAGTTAGTGTTGCTGACTGACATTGTTTAGTTCTCCACTTTGGTTCTTATTTAGGGTATCTTCTGGGGGAGGTTTAGAAGTCAGGCAGACTTTCCTCCAAAACTCAAAGATGTGCTGTAGGTGATCTGATCCTTCCCCAAATTGCCCATAGGCAAATGTGTAAGTGTGTGTGTGTGTGTGTGTGTGTGTGTGTGTGTGTGTGTGTGTGTGTGTGTGTGTGTGTGTGTGTGTGTGTGTGTGTTTGTGTGTGTGTGCTCGTGTGTGTCTGTGTATGTCAGGATAGACTCTGGCTGCACCATAAACCTGAACTGAATTAAATGGGTCATTGGAGGATAAATGAATAATGTTTCACTCACTCTGACTATTATGGAGTATTTTTTGCTTACATATAATGAACAACTATAAAACACTGGAACATTTAAACTCATTAAAGCTAAAAAGCCAGCTCCATGGAATAGATGGGTAAAGCTTCAACTCATCATCTTCTTTCGGATGTTCCCGTTAGGGGTCGCCACAGCAGATCACCTGTTTCCATTTCTTCCAGTCCTCTGCATCTTGCTCTGTCACAACAACCACCTGCATGTCCTCTCTCACCACATCCATAAACCTTATCTTAGGCCTTTCTCTTTTCCTGTTACCTGGTAGCTTCATCCTTAGCATCTTTTTCCCTATATACTCAGCATCCCTCCTCAGCACATGTCCAAACCAACATAATCGTGCCTCTCTAGCTTTGTCTCCAAACCTTCCAACCTGGGCTGACCCTCTAATATACTTATTCCTAATCCTGTCCACCCTTGTCACACCCAGTGCAACTCTTAACATCTTTAATACTGCCACATCCAGCTCAAACTCCTGCAGTTTTGTTAATGCCACTGTCTCCAACCCATATAACATAGCTGGCCTCACTACCCTCTTGTAGACCTTCCCTTTCACTCTTACAGGTACTTGTCTATCACAAATCACTCCTGACACTCTTCTCCACCCACTCCATCCTGCCTGTACTCTCTTCTTCACCTCTCTTCCACACTCCCTGTTACTCTGAACTATTGACCCCAAGTATTTAAACTCATCCACCTTTGCCAGCTCTTCTCCTTGCATCCTCACCATTCCTCTATCCTCCCTCTCATTCACACACATATATTCTGTCTTAGTCCTGATGACCTTCATTCCTCTTCTCTCTAGAGCATATCTCCATCTCTCCAGGGTCTCCTCCACCTGTTCCCTACTCTCACTACAGATCACAATGTCATCTGCAAACATCATAGTCCGCAGGGACTCCTGTCTGATCTTGTCTATCAACCTGTCCATCACCATTGCAAATAAGAAAGGGCTCAGAGCTGATCCTTGATGTAACCCCACCTCCACCTTAAACGTATCCGTCACTCCCACTGCAGACCTCACCGCTGTCACACTACCCTCGTACATATCCTGTACCACTCTTACATACTTTTCTGACACTCCTGACTTCCTCATACAATACCACAACTCCTCTCTAGGCACCCTGTCATATGCTTTCTCTAAGTCTACAAAAACACAATGCAGCTCCTTCTGATATTCTCTGTACTTCTCCATCAACACTCTCAGAGCAAAGATCGCATCTGTAGTGCTCTTTCCTGGCATGAAACCATACTGCTAATCACTAATCATCACTTCCCTTCTTAACCTTGCTTCCACTACTCTTTCCCATAACTTCATGCTGTGACTGATCAATTTAATCCCTCTGTAGTTACTACAGCTCTGCACATCATCCTTATTCTTAAAAATCGGTACCAAAACACTTTTTCTCCATTCCTCAGGCATCCTCTCACTTTCCAAGATTTCATTAAATAATTTGGTTAAAAACTCCACTGCAATTTCTCCTAAACACCTCCATGCTTCCACAGGTATGTCATCTGGGCCAACAGCCTTTCCATTCTTCATTCTCTTCATAGCTATCCTTACTTCCTCCTTGCTAATCCATTGTACTTCATGATTTACTATCCCTACATCATCCAATCTTCTCTCCCTCTCATTCTCTTCATTCATCAACCCCTCAAAGTACTCTTTCCATCTCCTCAACATACTCTCCTAGCTTGTGAGTATGTTTCCCTCATTATCCTTTATCACCTTTACCTGTTGCACATCTTTCCTAGCTCGGTCCCTCTGTCTAGCCAATCGGTACAGGTCCTTTTCTCCCTCCTTAGTGTCCAACATTTCATACAACTCTTCATATGCCTTATCCTTAGCCTTCACTACCTCTCTCTTTGCCATGCACCTCATCTCCTTATACTCTTGTCTACTTTCTTCATCTCTCTGACAATCCCACTTCTTCTTTGCCAACCTCTTTCTCTGTATACTCTCCTGTACTTCCTCATTCCACCACCATGTCTCCTTGTCGTCCTTCCTCTGTCCAGATGTGATACCAAGCACCTTTCTAGCCATCTCCCTTACTAGCTCTGCTGTAGTTACCCAGCTATTTGGTACCTCTTCACTGCCACCCAGTGCCTGCCTTAACTCATCCCTGAACTCCACCTCACAATTACCCTTTTTCAGATTCCACCATTTGATCCTTGGTGCTGCCCTCACACTCCTCCTCCTCCTGTTTGTGATCACCAACGTCATCCTACAAACCACCATCCTATGCTGCCTAACTACACTCTCCCCTGCCACCACTTTACAGTCTCCAATCTGTCAATCAGTCATTGTTCCAGTTCATGTGAGGCAGAGCACCTCACTGAATCTCTTCAAGAAGAATCTCGATAGGTGGATGGGGGATCATAGGTTTGTCCCAGGGATTACTCCCGTGTCAGTATTAGACAGAGGCACAGTAAACTAAACCTTAAAAAGGGCACAGTATACTCAAATCAAGGGGTGGCGTAAGCCATACAGAATCGGTCTAGGCTTATAATTGCCCCAGGGCAGATAGCCTAGTATGAACCTATGAACCTATGAACCTATCTCCTTCAGACTGGCCCTTCTACATAAGATATAATCCACCTGTGTGCATCTTCCTCCACTCTTGTATGTCACCCTATGCTCCTCCCTCTTGTTAAAATACGTATTCACCACAGCCATGTCCATCCTTTTCACAAAATCCACTACCATCTGACCTTCTGCATTCCTTTGTTTAACACCATACCTACCCATCACTTCCTCATCCCCTCTGTTCCCTACACCAACATGCCCATTGAAATCTGCTCCAATCACCACTCTCTCACCCTTGGGTACAGTCATCACCACTTCATTCAATTCACTCCAAAATTTTTCTTTCTCATCCATTGCACACCCAACTTGTGGAGCATATGCACTAACAACATTCATCATTACACCATCAATTTCCAGCTTCATAAACATCACTCTACCTGACACTCTTTTCACCTCCAAAACGCTCTTAGCATACTGTTCCTTCAGGATAACCCCTACGCCATTTCTCCTCCCATCCACACCATGATAAAACAATTTGAACCCACCTCCGATACACCTAGCCTTGCTCCCCTTCCATCTGGTCTCTTGCACACACAATATACCAACCTTCCTTCTGTCCATCATATGAGCTAGCTCTCTCCCTATACCAGTCATACTGCCAACATTCAAAGTTCCAACCCTCACTACCACAGTCCTAGCTTTTCTCCTCTCTTCCTGCCTTTGGCCGTGTCTTCCACCTCTTCTCCTTCGGCCAACAGTAGCCCAATTTCCGCCAGCACCCTGTAGGCTAACAGTACTGGTGGCAGTCGTTGTTAACTCAGGCCTCGACTGATCTGGTATAAAAATGTTTATTGGTGTCTGCATGAAATGAATTGGTGAAGTTTTACGCCGGATGCCCTTCCTGACGCAACCCTTCCCATTTATCCGGGCTTGGGACGGGCACAAAGAAATGCACTGGCTTGTGCATCCCCAGTGGCTGGGTTTGGGTAAAGCTCCAACTAAGAACTAAGAGTCATATATCTTGGGTTTGACTAGCAACCCAGATATTGGATATGCTAGTAATGAGGGGATAGACGGATGATGAGGGAGTGTCTGATGACCTCTCTCGGGGGTAAAGGCTGGATATACATGACAAGGGTGCACATTCCATACTGGTGAACACCTGAGAATGTAAAGGAGGCACTTACGTGCAGGGCCTTCTGAAGGATTGCATCACTCGTGGAAGTGGTTAACAAGTCCTCACAAATGTCCATTATACACCTACACCTTGAACATCTAGGAAGAGTGCTTAGGGGAATGTTAGGGCCAAGTAAAAAATCCCATTACCAGCAAATAGTGGCACCACTCCCAGGTTCAACTGACACACTATGGAGAATGAATTGACACTCAGGCTTTTGCCTGTTGGGGAGCAAATGGACCAATGGAGTAACCAGAGGTGAGACTTAGTAGTCAAAAAATGAATGGAGCAAAACAGAAATATATGACTAAAGAAATCGTCTTCAATTAAAATGTATCTTCTTTCTCATATTAAAAAAATTCCAGGGAATGACCGGGAGAAATACAGTGAGAGAATCAACCTACATCTGTTGTGGCTCAAAATTTATTCCGATGGATTTAGAGAAGGAAAAGCTATTTTGACTGATATGAGGTGTTTTCAACACTAGCAGATGCATTGGTGAGAAACAGTTTATGTTAAGATGTACACTATAAAGTGTTTCACACTGCCTTCTAGTGGTACAACTTGGTTGCAATTTGGAGGTATACTTTTGGGAGGTACTGCAAGAAAGCCATTTAAGTCCTGAAATCCAAAAGACCAAATTAAGTATTATAGGTGCACATTGACTGAAAAGGGTGGACTCTGACTGCTGTGCAAACTCTCACCACACACATAGAATTATATCAAGAACACAAAGGCAGGAAAGGCAGTTGGAGAGCTGCTGTGCTCAATATAACCTAATTGATAGCCTTTCATTTTTTTCTGGAGAAGGTTTTGTACAGAAGTTACAGCCTACCTTTTGGAATATTTAAATATCTTCCTTTGATTACCTTCCAAAAATGCACCTTCTGAGTACAACTAAGTTGTACAATCATTAGACATAGTAAAACACACAGATGCCCAGGGGCAGCAAGACATGGATACAGGTACTTAAAAGAAGTAGCACCATGGATGTGGGTGGCAAACACAGGAAGACAGCTCCATGACAGTAACGGGTCAGACATAGATTTTAAAGCTGTAGACTCAAACCCATTACACTGCAATTGTCTGCACAAGTACAACCCACAGTTACAAAGAATGAACAATCAAGCTATATCAGTGGAGACTGGCCTTATATAAAGTATGCAATTACCCACCATTAGTCTCTTCCCCATGGCATAAGGTATTATATCAGTAGCCCGGAGCAACAATAAAGAAATACTCACAGAGGAGCACACTGCATTTCCCCTACATGCAATTAAGTACCTAAGCCTGCTGATGCCATCTGCACTGCACATTAGCATGTTGAGGCCTTCTGCACTGCACATTAGCATGCTGAGGCCATCTGCACTGCACATTAGCATGCTGAGGCCTTCTGCACTGCACATTAGCATGCTGAGGCCATCTTCACTGTACATTAGCATGCTGAAGCCATCTGCACTGCACATTAGCATGTTTAGGCCATCTGCACTGCAGCTAAGTACAGTTATACTGCTTTGGCCTTAGTCAGTATGATTTTAGCTGTGTAGAGTGTTTTGTAAGCTATACTACATGGCTGTTGAAGGTTTTTTTTATGCTATGCACTCAGGTTGCAGGAGGTAGTATTACTTCATCATCTGCACATTTACAGTATTAGCAGTACTCAAGTAACATACTTCATACCGCATGCTGCGATCAGAGACTAACAATGTCCTTTATGGCAATGAAATGGCTGCAACTTATATCAACAAAGTCATTGGTGCTTCATGAGGTTGGTCACTTCATTCAGCCACTCCATAAAGTTTTAGGGTTTAAAGTTACTGTATTAGTATTCAGCTCAAACCTCACTGTGATTTTTGTACTGTTCAAAGATTGGTTTGGAGCTGATATCCACAGATCTGGGCAAATGTGAGAAAGATATGTGTTTAAAGCCCTAGAAAGAATATCAGGGCCAGCTGATTGATATTATGCCTTTGGTAGTAAAGAGAGTAACCACTGACAAATGATTACCCTTCCAAGGCTGGAGACAGATGGGGATATGGAAGTATAAGGCAGCAGAGGAAGACAGTGTTTGGGCTCTGAAATGATTATGTGAAGCAGTCTGAATCTTTGGCTAATGATTCTACTGACCTTTTGACAGAGCACTATAACACTGTGTTATCTTTACAGCAGCAAGCAACATATGTGCAAAATAAGTCAACAGAATTAAAGACACAAATTGTTTACATTCAACAAAAAATGACTAATTTGCAAGGTGAAGCAAAAAGGTGCAATATGAGACTGAGAGAATTTCTGGTAGGAGAAGAAGGTTTTGACTATCTTGAATTTCTGACAATCAACATGCTGCAATAGGATAGCCTATGGATAGATGAAGATTTAATTCTCGAGTGTCATTTGCCTGAAATTCAACACACAGAGGATCAGAGCTCATCCATACAAAATTACTGTTGGAAATTATGCTAGCAGTGATGCTGTTTTGGGGGGAATTTCCCCTTTCTTTGAATTGGTGTGACTGTGGAGGTGGCATATACATGTTCAGGGGGCTTGCCTCCCACATAGGGTGAAGGTTGTAGCGGGAGCTTTTCTCCTAGGCAAAAAAACACTTCAGAAAGTGTTTTGTATTTACTGTTTTTTTTTTCAGGGAATGCAGTTCGGAGATTCTAATCCTCAGCTAGTTTGACTTCATCCACTCTGTAAGCGGTGCGATGGACTGGTTTCTGTAGGGGACCACATCACTATTGAAAGATACAGTAGCATTCTGGTACATTTTGTGACCTGGTAAGAGAAGGAATAACTTTTATCACAATTGGAGTGCGCAGGGAGAAGAATTACAGTGAAAAATAGGTACAAAATGGCGGATTGGGTTTTCTTGAAGACTATTTTACAGCAAATGGTGCTGTTTCTGATCCTAATTAAGAAGTGCCAGTGATGAAGAATTTGATATAAATTACCATTTCAGGTAACTTTTAAGACGTTTTTCCCATTGGAGATGGAAATGGTTATATCAGCTTAGAAAATGTGCATTTTGTATAGTTTTCTTCTTATGTTGAACTATGTGAGTAAAGATTCATAACAGGAAAATGTCCAGAGACTGTTAAACTGGAGAAAGAATCGGAGTAAAAGGGGGGGGCAAAAATGTAATGAAACATTGGCCACGTATTCTCTGGGAGGAGTATATTAGCTGGAGAAAATTACATGGACCATATGAATGACCTTCAAGTGTGATGCTTTGGTAATACTTTTGAGTTTTTTTCCCTAAATTGATTTCAAGAATTACTGGTAATAATCATTCTATTTTGAATTAAATGTACAATAAACACATCATTGTTAATTCTAAATTATTAATCAAATATCTAGCTTACTTATAAATACTAAGTAGTAAAATTAATATAATTTAGAATAAACAAGCTGAATGTTACAGAACAGGATAAAACAACTATGTTAGATTGGAAAGAACTCTGAAGCAGTATTGGTGTAGGGAGATGCATTCAAGTGTTTGCAAAGTATGTGGGCTATTTATGTTTGCTTTACAAAAAACAATATCTATATAGCTGTAAACATATGTGCTATATGTACATTATGTACATAGCAATTATTCATTATGTATATAAGAATGAGTCATTGTGCCATCTCATGTTACACACATTTTTTTCCTAGCTTGAAGGTAACAGCATTCTTGGTGTTACAGTGCTTATTCATATTAAAACATAAGTACATAACTTTTAAGGCATGCTTCTTAGCCTGCATAATAATTATTATGGAGAGGAAATCATATGTATCACTAATCAATAGCATCTTCATTCATTATCATCATTGTCACCAACTACCTTTTTCCATTTTGGGGGGATAACACATCAACTGCCACTACCTCTGTCAGTTCAGAGCCATTTTCCTACCTTCTTCAACTATTGTTCACCTCCCACATGTCTTCTCTCACACAGTCCATCCATCTCTTAGCTGGATGTTCTCATCTTATCTTGCTTTCTTCCCATCTCTCATCAATCTGCTTTACCAGAATTGCCTTTTGCTATCCAGCACATGACCAAACCACTAATATCTGTTCTCCTTGATTTCCTCTGTAATTGGTACTACTTTGGCTTCTGCTTTGATGTCATCATTTCCTCATTTACCTCATAGTGACCATCCTAATATTCATCTTATGCATTTCATCTTCATCAGCCCAAGTTTCCTCAGCTACCCTAAATTCACTGCCCAGGTTTCTGTGCCATTAAGAACTGGTTGTCCCAATGTTTTGTGCACTTCACTTTGCAGCTTCTTTAGTATTCCGTTACATACTACCATTTGACTTTATGTTTGGAATAATATAAATTGAATAAAAAGTGCTAGCAAGTTGTTCAATCATTTGGTGGACTTTATCCACCACATAAAGATAAAATAGACACATTGGTGGATAAAGTAAGGAGATATGGCAATGTTATTAAACAAACTTAAGAAAGTAAAAAAAAAGAGACACTGATGATTATAAGCAGAGTAAAGCCTATTTGGTTACTGGTAACAGATGTCCAGGTTGTCAAGATAGTAACCACTCAGAAAGGAATGTATAAAATTCACCACCAATAAGAGCAAAGATGAAGGCATTCACCATGATTTGCAGGAAAGGAAGCGATGGGTTTTCAATATGGTCTGAGACAGGAGAATGACCAATTGAACTGAAACAGAATAGAATAAAGATGGTTCCTTCCTCTTGCATTTAACAATGTCCAGCAAGCAGTGTGCTATAGCAAAACCAACACTTTCAATGCACTTACTGAAGGATACAGTCATACTAACTTTTGTAATGAAGTGTGGAACATGTTTACAGTGTCTGTATTTCATATTGTTGTTTTTCTGACTTTATTACAAAGCTGGTGTGGTAATTACTGAGAAGCTTGAAGCTGGCTTTGTATGCACTATGCCTAATTTTGTGACACAAACTGGTGAAGGGGAAACAAGGGCCAAACAGATTTGTTCCTCAAATGCTCATGATGCTTTGCACCTGTTCTAAGTACAAAAGACAGGATTTGGTCTGAAGTTAATTAAAAAAACACATATGTCATAATTTTAAAGGATTTCAGTTCAAGTAATCTGTAGTATATATGTATACCTTTACAAAGCATTCCAATTATTTGTAATGAATTAACACAGATCCACGTATCTTGATATACACTAACTAGTTTTTCCAGTGAACAGCTTAAATAAGGCATTCATATGTGAACATACCTGAAGCTTAATCAGTGAAGCAGTATTTTAAATAACTGCTATTGATCCTGTATATCTTCTATTTAAAAAACATAATTGTATATATCACCACCTGCTTGTCTTCATCTGATGTGTTTCTCACCTGTATTGTGTTTTGGCACGTACTACATGTGCATATGTTAATTATGATGTGTTTCTCTATTTACAGCCCATAAATTGTGTTGTTTGTTGTTTTATTTATTTGTTATGATTTTGTATCTGCTGCTATCATGTCTTGTTCTATCACAAATTTTGTTATTCTTTCCACAGATCTTTTTGGGAAATGGCAGGGGCCTAAAATATCAGACTGCGGATTGCTATTTTCATGACTATGTGGCAGATTAATATCCAAATAATAAAAATAAGAATTGTTGTCTTAGGCCTTCAATTATCAAGTGCTAAATGCTATTCAAAATTCTTAAAAAGAGCATAAAGCAAAAATAATGATAAAAGGGAAGCCGGGAATAAATCTGCCTTTAGGACTGCAGAGGCGAACTCTGCTGAAAAGAAAAAAAGTAATGCAGAAAATGTAATATAATAATGAAAATTGAGAACTTCATGGGAGATTGGAAATTATAAACTGCAGGGGCGGAAAGATTGAGCGCCACTCTCACAAGCGTATGCAGCCGATAAGCAGGCAGTGAAGGGAAGGGATTGGATTGGAGTTTCTGACGGGCAGGGTCCGGCAGGGCTAAAAGATTTACTTGATTGATGGGGTGGCAGGTTTTAGGGAGGGGGATCATGGATGACTGAAGGGTGTTTGGCGCTGGGGGTGGATCTGTGTGTGAAAATGTGTTCTGCATGTGTGTGTGTTTGGTGGACAGGAGTCATGGTGATGTGGTGTGTTGTACCTGTGGATGTGTTGGGGGTTTACACTCAGGTGTGATATTACTGGTGTCAGTGGTGTGTGTGTGTGTGTGTACTATGTAATGATAGACTTGCCTCATATTTGTATGCAGGTATACCTCCAGATATCTGTCCAATAAATATTATTTGAGCCCTATATTGATGGTGCAGTTATTTGATTGTAAATTCTGTTACCTATAGGTTCTTGGGTTTTGGTTGCAATACTGCAGTGGTATCTTTGTTTTGGTGGTGCTGTGTTTCCCTGTGTTTGTTGTGGTGAGCTTTTTGTGTGTTTTGGCTGGTATGCCTCATGTCTCTTTTTGTTTGGGTTTGGTTCTTGTCTGTGTTCTTTGCTTTGTTTTGTATTCCATTTCTGTTTGTCTGTCTAAACTAATGTTAAATAAAATTCCCAATAATTTTGAATGTAATTTCAATTTGTGGCTCTAGATTTCTGTTAAATGAATTTTTCAAAGTCAGAGTTGGTGCATTTTTAAACAATTGCATAGGTTTTCTGGGCATATTCTGGCTGTTGCAGTGGCTGTGTTGTCTGCATCTCACTCCCTGTTGATGTGTGGATGGTAGTATTTGCCCTGGTGTTTTACAAGTTTGTGGGTCTGCATGGGTGCCTTCTGTTTCTGTGCTGAATCTTCATTTGTTCTTGTGTCTGTAGAATCTTCAGGCATTTCTTTTTCAGACTTCATCAGCTTCTTTGTTCGGTAGAATACACTGAATATTGAATAGTTCTTAATTTAGTTTTCAAGAGAAATAAATATTTCAATTTTTTTTCCTATTTTTGGTTGTATAGTTTCCATATTTGATTATATTTTTGTTTTGTTTCAGGTCACTGTATTCCTGGCAAGAACTTTTTTAACTATGAATATGTGTTAGGTTGTGAAGTATCATTTTTGAATAGGTGTTGAATATTTGTAGAGGCTGTATTCAGGTTGTGTGTGATGGTTGAATTCACTAAATGATAGTTTTGTAAGGTTTTTTTGACCTCTCTTTTTTGAAGCATAGCCATTTAGTTAGTGGTTCCTATTTTCTCTCAGCTGTTTTTTCTTGGGACCTTGGCAGTAAAATGTATGGTTATATTACCATTTTTTTATTCCTGCTAGACCAATTGGCATTATTTTGTATTCTAGTAATTTGTGGTTTTAACTTAGCAGATTTGTCCCAACATTTGTTTTTTGTTCCCCTTTTTTTGAGTTGCAGTTGAGTATTTAGCTTTTATTATTTCTTGCTCTTTTGAGGGTGAAAGGATGTTTGGTTTGAGGTTTTAGTGAGCTGCACTTGTTGACAGCTTGTGTGGTTGTGTTTGCCTTATTAATAGCACAACAGGTTGTGTAAGGCTGTGGTGATGCAAGGGGTGGATTGGATCACTGCAAGGGAAATGTTCTGTTCTCTGAAGTGAGATACTATGAGATCTGTTATCATATTACTCCATCCATTTTTTTGCAATATTATATTACTTATTTATCATTTTAATGTAATATATTTAATTTACAATTGAATTCTGAGGGGCAACAGATTTTTGATTTTGAAACCATGAAATACAAAAATAAAGGTGATTGCTAAGTAATCTCATTAGTTACAGATTCTTTTTTGTGAAGATTATTTTTAGATGACTTTTACTTCAGAGATTGTATATTTACTGATAAACTGTAGTATTGTGTGCATATTTACTGATAAAGTGGACTGTAGAATTGTGCATATTTATTATCTGCCACTGGCAAAATGTATTTTCTTTGAATGTGGGTTTCAATGCTGTTTCAATGAATGTGAGTTTCAAGGGCAGAGAAGTTTTAATGCTAAGTTTTCATTGTGAGACCGCATTGCTTTGTTTAGCAGATGACTTAGTGTTTGTGCTGTAAAATACAAAATAAAACTTTCAAATGAAGTCCAACTCATCATAGAAGTAAAGCAGTATGCACATTAGTGTTTATGGTAAATTGAGTGAAATAGCCAAGTAATGGTTCATTGGAATGGCTGCAGAGGCTCCATTCAACCATGATTTTGTCAGGGGGGAAGGGCAGCAAACTCAGACAGGCCCAGCTGAACTATACCTCCCAACTGTCCAGATTTTCAAAGAATGAATAGATTTTGCTTCTTATTTTTGGTTTGTTCTTCATAAAATTTGTAGTTTTCTGGCAAATCATTTAGGAATTAAGTCACTAAATAATGATACACTGAGTTTCAGACTTCATAACCTTCAGAAAAATGCATGTTAAAGTAAGAGCTGTTCTATCAACTGTCTCAATTTATACAAGAGCAATTTTTAGTACTGTTTATATGTGCCCCCAATATATTTGGCCTTGTTCAGATTTACTGCATTAACAGGTTGAGAGGTACATGCAAATAAATTGCTTTATAAAATTAGGCATAGCAAACCTCTCAACTGTCCCCGATTTTGGCTCAAAATGTTACTCTTCCCCCTAATAATCCCTCCGCAAAATAGCAATTTTGGAAGAAAACATGGAGGGTTTACAATTAAGAAATAACTGTAATAATCAAAGTTATAGATTACTTGAAATGCATGTAGATTCTTTTATTTTGTCAGCTGCTCGAGGTAGCAGTACTAATATTAAAGTGTCCCTTCTTTGACAGGTTCCCAGCTATATTGTGTGTCTATTTTATATTTTTGCATCACATTTTTGGTCCATTTTTCATAAAATTGTGTTTTTTGGCAAATTAGTGACAAATCACTAAAGACTGAAGTTAGAAAATGACAGACATTTGAGTTTCAGATTTTATACCCTTCAGAAAATTCATACTAATGCAAGACCTATTCTATTATCTTTCTAAGTTTATTAGAGCAATATTTAAAAATTGTCCTTATTTTTGGGCCTTTGTCCCACTTCTGTGTATGGCTTTGTCCAGATTTCTTGCTCTTGAGGTTGAGAGGTATGACAAATGTGTCAGGGCCATCACAGTCAGCCAGAGACATTTCAAATTGTGACATACTTGTTGCACCCCACTCTCCCATGTAGTGACTCTGGATGTGTCCAAGCAAGGCAAGGAGTAGTTATGCAGTGTGTCCTCCCCATCCAAGGTAGACACAAGTACTACAGTGGCTTTTCATCTGTCCTTGATTTTGCAGAATGGTCTGGTTTCTGTCATATTTTTGTACTGTTGATTTATGCTTATTACTCAGATTTATGCTTATTACTCAAAGTGCCTGTTGCTCTGTGTTTAAGTAGCAATGCTTTAATGACCATAAGGTAAGCTTGTCTGAGATCGTAAGATGCAAGTAAGCTTTAATAAGCATACTGTTAAAGAATTGCCAACATTGAAAGCCTTTCTGTTGTTGCCATGCAGAGAATACTTGACTAGATAATGTATAAGCCTTGGGTATTAAAGGACAGGATTCCATTATTTTAAAAAGCTCATTACACTTGTTGGAGACTTCCAGTCATCTCTACAGACTTTACCCATAAACTAAACAGAATGCCAATCATGTGTGGTCCATAACCTGTACAGTAATCCTTTAAGCAATGTATCTTGAGCTTGTTTCTTGTTTGCTTTTCATTTTTACTTTGATCATGTTTTCCCCATGAAACAAGTTGTCAGGCAGCAGGTCTTTTTGGATAAGAAACATTTTTACAAGTCGGGCATCACAGAGATTTCTACTTTCAGCATGTTACTTGGTACTTTAATAAAGCTGAATATATTATAATTAGAACTGCAGTGCAAGGAGAAGTGGTTTGAGTTGAGTGCTTCTGTTTTTCTTATACTTGATTTTGACTGGCATTCCAGTAATGTATTTAAAAGTAATTTATTTTTCATGCCTCACAACCTTTTGTTTCCATCTAGATATTAAGTAAGCTGTCATGCAGCCAATGCATTGAAATATTTTTATTCTTCTACACTTAATTTTGTCTTGATTGGACTTTCATAATGATGGTTTGCCACCCAGGGCAGCGTATTTAATTAAAGTTAGTTTTTGTGGTTTTGAGCATAGCTCCTCTCCTTTCTAGTTGACCACACCCCTTCCCCTTGAAACCACCCATTCAGCTGTCTCCTGCAGCCCCCCCTGTGATTTGAAGTCACCAGCCGCCACTGATAAATGGAAGGTTCCAGTTTTACTACAAGCACCTTTTCTTCTGAATTTCATCTGTTTTTAGAAGGCACCACAAAGTTAACATTTTCAATACTATTACTTTATATTTTCCTCTCTGACAATTCACAGTCAAACAGAGACTGGGATCTCAGAGATGGAGAGGGTCTATGGCAATTAATTGAAAGCTTAATTGTGTGAATCGCTATTTGTCAAACTGACAAGTGAAAGCTCAATTAAGCGAACAATCATTTAAGCAAATTTTTTCCCAGGGGAAAGGATGTGGTTGGCCATCATCGGGAATTTGCCCTTTACCCCACTCTAGTGCGATCTCAGAGTTTGTATATATAGTTAGGAGGTGTGGGGGCATAGCCCCCTACTTTGCAGAGTTTTAAATTTTGTTTTGTTTGTTATGGTTGGTGGGTAAACAACTAGTTTTTTTTCCTTAAGTAAGTTTTTACTTAAACAATTGTTTGCTTAACTGAGCTTTTGCTTAACTGGGTTCGACCAGTATTGATTCTCTCAATTAAGCTTTCGATTAAATGATATATACCTGTTGGAGGCATAGATGTCCTTTCTTTGGAAGCCGCAGCATATAAAATCATTAAAGCCATTAGTTCGAGCTCCACATTTTGTATCATATTTTCACTGCAACATTTTTTTACTATAAAGATACATTTTTAAATTCTTCCTTTTTTATTTCTCTGTCTCTGCTGATAAGCCTCAAACTCTCCCCAGTAATCGACTGACTCTACTATAATTGGGAAAGTGGCATAATATAGCAGTTAGGGAGAGGATTCCTTATTATGCAAAGGGTACATTAACTCAGAAGGGAGATAAATCCTTGCTGCCACAGAAAGGAAATGCAATGATGCCTCATGCATGTCACACCCCATTCTTCTCTGTGTAAGTAACCATGTGACATATGTAGACTAGAAGTTACCTTCCATTCTCCAGTAGATGATATCCAACTACATCGAAAACCTATATAGTCCTCCCTGGGAGCAGAAGAGCTGGTATCAGCTGCTGAGGCCTCTCTCCCCAGTTGGCCCTGCAGTGCCTGAGTCACTAGATGATTTTGGGTTACCAAAAGTAGCAGCTAGTAGCCGACTAAACATTTTACTACAACATTGTTTTGTACTAAGCAAAAACAACGTATTTTATTTATTTATTCATTCATTCCATTTGTATGGAATGAATGAATAAATAAATAAAATACTTTGTTCTTGCTTAGAAGCCGCGGTGGTGCAGCGGTAGCATTGTCGCCTCACAGCAAGAGGTTCTCCCATTCGATTCTCGGCTGGAGCACCTTCTGTGTGGAGTCTACATGTCCTCCCCTTGGTCAAGTGACGTTCGAAAGACATGCGTAAATGGGCGTGCCTTCGTTGAAGGTTGGGTGTCGAGCTGGCACCTCGGCACCATAAAACTCTACTGCCAATCATTAGCAGACTGGAGTTCCGCTGTGGCGACCCCTAACCGGGAAAAACCGAAAGAAGAACATTCATTCATTCCATTTGTATACCAAAATAGTCCTTCTGAACCAAGACCCATTTTCAACAGAGGCCCGGGGAGAGAAATGCTGCAAGTGGCATTGCTAAACTCTGAGACGTAATATGTGTATAGTTATCTTGCATAATAAGCTTCCTGTCTACCTGGGTATAAGTCATTACAAGGCATTACTGTTCTGCAGACTTATTAATAGGGCATCTCTATATATAGACAGATAGTATATATCTATATCTATATATATATATATATATATATGTGTGTGTGTGTGTGTGTGTGTATATATATATATATATATATATATATATATATATATATATATATATATATATGTATATAGATAGATAGATATTTACATATATATTTTTTCCCGCAGAAGTACTCTAGTCAAAACTGACTGTATACAGATACAACCTACATGAATATACATTTGCAATCGTAAGGCCCATTAAAGTCTGTAATGCAAGATTTCTGTAAAGTAAATGCTAGACAACAACTTATCTCTTATAAGTCTATATACTACACTGTAAGCGTTAGTCCAGCTAATCAAGTTGAATAAGATTCAGTATGAAAAGCTGGTATTCTGTTAGTAAAATGTCTTTGAACCAGCTCCAATGCACTAAATTCTAGAGATACAAAAGGGATAACAGTACACCAATGTAGACCATGTTTATAAAGGTTACACAAAATATCCATATTTCTTATTAAAATGTTCTACATAACTAGCCATCCAGTCTAAATACTCTAGCTTTAATAAGTGATGTGTGTGCATGGAGTGTTAAATTATTTCCTGCTGTAGATCTTTCATAAGTGACCATCAAGGCAAATTTGTCTGCCAATCCTAGGCCTGTCAAAGTATATACTTATTTACACTAATACTAAGCCAGGACTTGCTTAATTAATTAATTAATTAAATGTGGAATGGACCAGTAAGGGATATTGTTAAGATAACTATTAACTTCAGTAAAATCTTCCATTGTGGACAATGTAACTCTGTCATCTGCATATTAAGAAACCAACATATGTCTGAGAATGGAATGGATGAGGAAAACAAAGTTAAGTTAAACTGGTCCCCCCCAAAAAATAATGGGGGACAACATTAGCTATGTCAATCCAGTCAGAACATTTCCCCAAGACCTGTATTCTTTGCTTTCAACCTGCTAACCATTCTTATATCCAGAACTGAATCGTCATCAATTGTTGCCCTAGACAGGATAACAGAATAGGGTCCCCACAGTCGCCTTTCTGATGTCCATAACAGATCATTTAAATATCTCAATGTACTTATTATTTTATTCTTAGCATTTACACTGATCAGAGAGATTTGGATTTAATTTTAAAATTTTGTTTCACAGTTTACCAAAACCTGTGAGGAACTTTTGTTAAAATAAAAAGCCCAGACATTAAGAACACATTCAAAATTAATAATAATAAACTTTTATGAAGACTCTCCTGTATTTTACATATAACGTGATCAGGCAAACTATCAGGTTTAATACTGCAAATTAGTTTAACCCTTTGAAAAGTTCTGACTATAATGTCATCACTAATGCAGGGAGAGTGCCTGTACAGGCATGGAATGTCATTATTAAATACAATATTACTAATCTTTATTGAGATGTAAGTAATTTTATACATTTTATTTGTCCCACAGCATAGGGCCAAGCCAAAAAGAATCTGGAAAAACACAGCACCATCTATGACAAAACAATTTCAAATGCCCCTTGATCAAGGCATCACGGGACATAAGTACATTGCTTCTTAAGGCAATACAAGCTTAGTAGAACACTGGATTTTGAATTTACAATAGCACATACATCCTTGTATATGCATTCCTGCCAATGAATCAGACTCTACCAGCTCCAGACATTCTTTATCCTTTATTTGCGCTCATCAGTACAGCATTAATGGAAAGTCTGTCTATGGTCAGTATCACTCAGCTGGGTACCAAAACTGTATATATACATTAGGAATTTTGCAATAATCCATAGTTTTTTTTTATTTATAAGGCAGTAACTGAAGCTGCTCAGCTCAGCATTTGGCATCTTTTGTCAGGAGTTCTGAGTGATTCTGTCTTAATCCAAGGCATCCAACACAAAAATCAAGAAAATAAGTATACTTTGTGTTTCCACTACACTTTTTAAAATGCATTGAATCTGATTACTGCATAATTTTAGCCTTTTTACTGTTGTTACTGCATTATCTTCTGCATTTGTTTTCAGCTGTATTATTAGCCCAGGTACCATAGTCTAGTTTCAAATCAGCTGAATCTAGCCTGTTTTGTTACATGTGAGCACTAAACCAGCCATCTTACATTAAGAGGGCTCCCCTGCACCCTTGTGTCAGAAGAGTGAAGATCCAGCCTTGTCTGAACTGGATATTGCTGGAAGAAGGTTCACTGTGTGGTTTCCTATTGGTAGTTTAACTTAAAAGTGTTTAATTTTGCCTGTATTTAAGCCTAGCATTTGTGAGTGGCTGTCCACTGTGCAACAGCAGTTAGCAACACCCTGAATAGATGCAAATGCCTTAAAACACAAATTTCCCCAGACATCTGTCAGTGGGACCCTCCCAAGCTTCTCTGCTGCACTACGGGCAATTCAGTTGTGCACTAAGTAGTGTTGCCACACCTATCATCCACAGCCTTCAACTGAACAACCCTTGTTAATCCTAGCTCAAAAACAAAAGTGGCAAACTAGCCCACTCCCTTCCCAATTAGCACATATGGTAAAAACCTGCTATAATAGATATGCAATTTCACATCATTTCTCCAGCCAGCCTGTTCACATGGGAATGTGTAGTAATTGCCTCATGTATACTGAGAACCACTTACTCCTACAACAAACAAATACCCTATGTGAGAGATGTAAGTACATTCTGAAACTGGAATCACTTCTCTCATGTACCAAACAGGTTGTCAGTACACACTCTTCACCTCTCACACAAAATGAAGACACAGCACATAGACCTACATATGTGGAAGCACTCACTAGAAGTCTACCAAAATATTAGAGACCTCCCAAACATAAACAACATGCATACACTGCTATGTAAATAGAAATCACTACACATAAAAACACATACAACTGTGTCTCAGCAAACAAGCCCCTAAGGCAAAACACATCTAAACCTAATGTTCTGGTCATAGGTGATTCCATAGTGAGACACAAAGATGTTCCCCTCACCAGGCTAGACAAAGAGAAGGTCATGGTCAGCTGCCTGTCAGGTGCCAAAATCCATCAAATCATGCATATACTCAAGTCATTCAACAACAAGTACCATTATGACTCTGTCATAGTTCATGTTGGGGTGAATGACTTGAGATGTACCTCTCTTGATTATATGAGATTCTACTGTACTGAATTAGTCATTGTACCTCTAATATTGGCTAGTACACCGCATGGGCCGGCCCTTAACCCAGACTTTTAACTTTTTTATTGCTTCTCAATTTCGAACGCTCCATGCTAGGACATGTTCTTCTCAATGTTCACCACTAGATGGTAGTATAGTCTAAGCTACCGATCCTAGGTTCACCTAGAATTCTACATTAAAATAAGCTTGAGACTTTAAAAAAGCTACATATACTTATCTGCTTACAATACTAAGATAAGTTTGACCAGTGAAAAGTCTACCCCTAAATTGTTTGCTAAGACTATTATTTTATGATTGGATAAACTATGAATAGTTTACTAACCAGGATAAACCTAAAAGTGACCTTCTCCTGATTGTTTTATTTATAATCAAAAATGGAACTCCTGCAGCTTGGCTGGTCCCCGCTCCGATCCCCCTCACTGTGCTCAGGCTCACTCCGCTCCTCTACCCTACCCCCATTCCCACCCACCCCATATTAATTTCCTTTATAGTTAGCCTGGCCACACCTTAATTCCCCACCTACCAATCCACACACCACACACTCCTAACACCTCCCATTTCTGTTTAATCCTTCCTCACTACTACCAGCAACCCCACCCCTCGTTCTCTCCTTTTAAACTACCTTATCACACTACCTCCCTCCACACCTCTCCTTTTCCTACCTCTCACAGCACATAACCAAATACAGCTTTCTGAAATCCAAATACTCCTCCATACTTTTCATTACCCTTCAGAGTTTTAACTACTGCTACGCTACCAATATACCCCTCTCACACTCATACTCAACATTCACTTTAACCACCCATAGTTAATTCTATATAGCTATGTCTCTTTTTAACATCTTTCTCTTCATATTCACCATCTACCTCTCTATCCTACTAAGGCTAACATCATTTCATACAACCCACCTGCCTCCTCGACCTTCTCCCTCTACACCTCTCATCTCTAAGACCCTCCCCAGCTATACTGCTATCTGTTCTAGTTTGTACCAAATTAACTTAATTCTACAAAATAAATTCATCCTACTCTCTACAAAACATAACTCTTCCAGCTACCATCTCCATATATACTATAACACTAGCAAGAAACTGCCCCTCCCTAACAATGCCTCTACTCTATGTAACCTAGACCTCTGTGGAGATATACATCCTAACCCAGGCCCCTCTCCCCCTTCTCATAATTCTAACCCAGGCCCCTCTACCCCTTATCATAATTCTCTCCACACTTCCAAGATTTTAAATATCACCACTACTAATCTCCAAAACATCAGAAACAAAACTCCCCAACTACATGCATGGTTAAGTCAGAAACATGGCTAAAGCCATATATCAAAGATTCAGAATTTTTACCCCCAAACTACTCCTGCCTTAGAACAGACAGACCCCACAAAAAAGGTGGAGGTGTCACCTTACTATTCCCAAGCACTTACACTGTTATTCCATATACCAAACCCATTCCCTCCTTTCCCTCAGTTGACCTACTAGTTTCCTTCCTTAAACTCAATAACTGCAAAAGCCTTTGCATCATAGTCATATACATACCCCCTGGCAACAATGCTCCAGTTCTTGAAGACATTTTAGCCTGGACTAGCATTAATGTAAAAAAATGAAACTATCATTCTAGGTGACGTTAACATAAACTGGCTAGATATCACCAATAAAAACTCCTCTATAAACATCCACCTCCATAGTTACTCCCAGCTAATCTCTGACATCACCAGACCTGGCAATAATGGAAACAATGGCTCCACCTTGGATTGGATCCTGGGTTCTGATCCTGATAAAATTTCTTCCTCAGACACTCTCCCTCCCAGCACTAGTGACCATGCCCCAGCATTCATAACCCGTAAGCCCACCTCTATTCCTAACAATCACCAATTAAGGTATACCAGAGATCTATCCCACTTCTCCCAAAACACCCTTAATGACATCCTGAAAAAAATAAACTGGAGCCCACTGAAATCCCTCCTTCTTAATGAAGCTGTGGATATCTTTAACTCCACATTCCTCAGGACTCTAAATAGTCTTGCTTCTCTCAGATTAAAAAGAGTCAAAGTTAAACATGCTTCCTGGCTAGCTAAGAACACAAAGCAAGTCATGTCATCCAGAGACAAAGCCTGGAAAACTTGGCAAAAAAACAAAACCCCCACCAATCTCATGAAATATAAACAACTTCGGAATCAGGCTAAAAAATTAGTTGTTAAAAACAAAAAAAGAATACATACAAACCTTCCAAGGCCAGCAAAAACAAAATCCACAAAAATTCTGGGGAGCAATTAACACCCTCCTCCACCCAGGAACAAATAGTACCCCATGCCCAAACCCAGAAAAAACTTCCTCTGAACTAGCCTCACTTTTCAACACATACTTTATAGATACCATCGCCAAACTTACAACTAACTTCCCTCTCACCAATACAGACTCATTAGGAACACCACCAAATCTTAACCCTTCAAATCCCCTAATGACATTCTCACTATCACCCATTCCCACAGCCACCATTCAGAAGCTTCTTTATAAACTAAAACCCTGCACAAATGCTCCAGACAACTTACCTGAAGAATATTTAAAAATGGCAGCCCTCTCCATCGCTTATCCAATCAGCATTTTCCTAAACAGGTCCATTCAAGAATCATGTGTACCAGATATCTGGAAGAAAGCTTTTGTCATCCCTCTTCACAAAGGAGGCAATAGCCCTGACATCTCTAATTTCCATCCCATTGCCATTCTTTCCCCATCTCTAAAATATTAAAGAAATGCATCCACTCCCAACTCTCAAGGCATCTAGTAAAACACCAATTGCTTTCCCCCACTCAACACAAATTCAGACCTGGACACAGCACAAACACAGCCCTCATATCCTTCTTAGACACAGTAAACAGAGCTTGTGATGCTGGCTTCTTAGTCTCTGCTCTCATTCTGGATTTAACTAAGGCATTTGACACCATCTCCCACTCTCTACTAATTACTAAACTCTCCAGCCTTAACCTAACTCTCCCCACCATACAGTGATTTACCAACTATCTCAGCAACAGGCAGCAATCCACTAGGTGGCAGCACTACTCCTCCCCATTTATTAATACTAAAACAGGAGTTCATCAAGGCTCAATTCTGGGTCCCTTCCTTTTCAGTATATTTGTCAATAACTTTCAGAATACTCTTACACACAGTACAGTCATCCAATATGCTGATGACTCTACCATCATCTGCTCCTCAAAATATGTCACAGAACTACAACATCTTACCCATGAAGCATTTACCTCCACAGAGCACTGGATGTCCCAGAATCACCTAGCCCTTAACTCCAATAAAACAAAACTATTACTGTTTACCCCTACAAAATCTAGCCCTATTAACAAAACTCAATTCACCGTAAGTGCCCAAAATAACACTATCATTGAAGTTGTCCCTAGCACCAAACTGCTAGAGGTCATCATTGATGACAAGTTAACTTTTGACCTTCACCTCCACAATAACATCAAAAAAACACATCAAAGACTGGGTGCCTTATATAGGCACAACTATTTCCTCAGTCTACCTGCAAAAAAAAAAACTTGGCCTCATCCTTCCTACTTCCTACCCTTCTATATGGAGCCCCTATCCTCACCAACCTCCAATCCTCCTTAAAAAAGAAGTTGGACATTTGTTACAAGAAAGTGGCTAAATTTGCTACCAGCGCAAAATATTCCAACCACCACTGCTTATCTCTCCATAAACTAAACTGGCTTGAATCCTCTCACCACCTTAGTTGCATACAACTAGCTACAGCCCATAAGATAATCTTTCAACCTGAAACCTGCCCTTCCATCGCATCCATACTGACCACTTACCACCCAAATCGCCATCTCAGGTCTAAAAACAAAATGTTATTATCCATTCAGAAACCTAAACTCTCAGCTGGCTAAATGCTGTACTCTCATTCTGTCTCCAAGTTATGGAATAATCTACCTCCCCCACTCAAATCAATCAATAATCCTGCTTCCTTCAAAAAATCCCTCAAACTACATTTTTCCTCTCACTGGCTATACCCCTGTACCCCACCTAACAACCCCAACACCTGAATTCCTTCTCTTATTATAATTCACAGTTTAACTGTTGCAATTCACTAAGGATTTTTCTGTTTGTACTCCACCATAATTTCCCAGCACATAACTTCCTTCCCAAACTTTACACAGTTTAAATATCACAAATAGTTAGGAATCTTTTGTATGTAATTAAGCAATTACTATGTCCTTTTTTACTCAAATTCTTTTTATGATAATGTAATTATAGCAAAGACAATGTCCTATTTTTTTCTTTTCAAATTATCTTCTACTCATTCTATGTATCAAGATTGTTTCTTTTACTTATGTATGCATTACTATTGAATTGTAATTATATAATTCTGTGGAGCTTTTCTCCCTGGGCCTCCACTGCAAATGGGCTCTTCTTGGCCCAGTGGACTTTCTCAGTCAACAAATGCAATAAAAAAAATAAAAAATAAAAATATGAAGAGAGATATGACTGAATTCTCAGATTATGTGTCCCAGGCATGTATGACCCTAGCCTTAAGCAGCATTCTACCTTCACCCAGGATGATGGCACAATATAAACAAAAAATGATCTTGGCAAACCTCCTTCATAGTGCTTTTTTTGGACAATGTCAAAACAACAACATTTCCAACGTAGCAAAATTCACTTGAGGCAAACTCAAGGTTCTGCTGCTTAATGCTAAGAAACTAAATATGAAGCTGCACTCTCTGGAAGCACTCCTCACCTTAGAAGATGCTTATGTCTGTGCAGTCACTGAGACATGGTTCAAGGCCACAGAGACCACCCCAGCAATGCAAGGCTACAATGCCTTCCACATGTTCAGACCTCATAATGAGAGTGAAAGAACCAAAGGTGGAGTTGTTTGTTTCCATCTTCATTAAAGCCAATTACACCTCGAGACTGGTCAAAGAGCATGACTCTCTGAAACTACTCCATGTCTAGCTAACTACAGGCAAAATACCCTACTACACCATTGCCAGATACATCAGATTTATGATTAAATGTGTGTGTGTGTGTGTGTGTGTGTGTGTGTGTGTGTGTGTGTGTGTGTGCGTGTGCATGTGCGTATGCAAGTGTGTGCATGTGTGTAGCTCGCGTGAGTGCGCATGTGTGTGTGTGTGTGTGTGTGTGTGTGTGTGTGTGTGTGTGTGTGTGTGTGTGTGTGTGTGTGTGTGTGCATTTGCATATGCATGACCTTTTCAGGTGGACAGGTCTGCATGCCCTTGATATTCTTACAGTAATGTTATCTGAAGCGTTATGCTTTTAGTGTGGTCACCTTTTTTAAAGTGGTCTAAAAAGGAAGAACCAGACAAACAATGATCCAAAAATGTTATCCCTGTGATTGATCACTTACAGAATAAGAGAAACTCACCTAGACAAGTTGCAGTGGGAACGGCCCCAGGAAACAGGAATGAAGATAGCGATAGATAGCCCACATAGCCCAGCTGGTCTCAGCCCAAAAAAGTTACGTAGCACTGCCACATGAGCTCACCATCCACAAGGCAAATTAATGGGGGTAGTTGCAATCTCAGCTGAGTGACGCAAAGGAGAATGACAGCTTGGGATGAAACTCCCCCTGGCAACTAAGACTGACTTTGGAATGTGGAATGTCATCTCTCACCTGGGAAAGGAAGCAGAATGTGTGTGTCAGGTTTAAAAATACTGTCCAGATATAATTGGTATTATCTCTACATAAAACACTGGTTCTAGAGGCAGACTTCTTAGTTAGGGTGACCTCTCTGCAGCTATGGAGCTACTGCATGGGAGAAGCTCTGAGCACATGGGAGGGCATTGGCAAGTCCCAGGATAGGTGCAGCACAGCTAGACTTTATGCCACTATTTGCACAACCACCTCAATGCTACTGCAAGTTTCAGTACAGAAAACTGTGTTAATTGTGTGTACATATGCAGCTAACAGTTATTCATAGTATTAACTTCCTTGGAGACCTTGGGTGCTGTGCTTGATAGCATTCATCTACTGACACTGTAGCTGTACTGGGAGATTTCATTAGTCAAATGGAGAATGAGGCCAATACCTGGAATGGTATGATTAAAAGGTATGTCTTGTCTAATCTGAATGAGTTTGGAAGTGTTACTGGCTGTCTTTGCCAGTCAGTAAGTATCCATAATGAACACCTTGTTTAAACACAGGCCTTCCCATAACTGTGCTTGGTGCAAGAGCACGTTGGGTCAAAGGTTGATGATCAACCCTGGTGTCATGCCATCAGACTTCAGGGCATATGTTATGGACTGTATTTTGGTATTGGCTTCCTTGGAGAAAACAAAGCTTCAGGAGCTGCAAAACTGTCAACAGATCACACTTGGTATTGAGGTGGATTAGTTATCCATGGTGGAAGCTGGACAAACCCAGAAAATGCACATATATAATAAGAGGGCAATTTGAAGATCTAGTAGATACTTCAATACAGGAAAAGGTTGAATCATAGCTCTGAAAGATTATCACTTACGTAGCAGGTGTGGTTTGGTATGTGGAGAATAAATGGACCCAATTCAAGACCTCAGTAGTTGAGATACTACAAGAGGATGTGGCCAAAATGTGGTCAGCGCTTGTCATGGTGGTTTACATGTGATGGACACTAGTGGTGAATGATCCCACTGAAAGAGCCTCAAAGAAATTCTGCAAATCACTTGACAACTTGAATGGTAGAGGACACTATGCAGGTTGTTCTAAGAAAAAAAGTGATCATGAATTACTGTATAGAGGTGGAAAGAACACTAAACTACTGCTCCTAATAATAAATGCATTTGATATTGCTGGGGCATAACAGTTAATACTCCTTACATATGTTAAATGGAAGACAAAGATAGAACCTGTGGGTTAGCAAACAGGTTTGTTATTCCCCATTTTCAGAAAATTATACAGAAGAGCACATTTCATTTCAGTTATAAAGGGATTATATTCCTCAACCTTCCTAGGAAAGCCTATACCAAAGTAATAGAAAGGAGACTTCATTCTAGAGCTAAGTCTCTGATTTCAGGAGAAGTAATGCAGACTCCTCCTAGTCACTGATAAATGTGTTAGTTGTTTATGCTTACTGAGATAACAGAAGACCTTTGGTGATTTGCCTCTATGGTCCATGTGTGCTTTACGGATCTGGGGAGGGCATATCACTGTACATAAGATGACTTGTGAAAGATGTTACGCTAGTACAAGATACCCATTCTACTGTTGCAAGCCATTTGACTTCTGTATTTATAGTGTAAAAGATGTGTCTGCATTCCTGGTGTTAAGCCAAATACATTTAATTGCATCTTTATCCTTTGTAAATTATGTAGTCCTCTTCAATACAAGTAACTGTGATCTTTTAGTGTGCACTGGAGCAGTTTTATGCTTAGTGTGAAGCAACTAGTATCAAAATCGGGTCTATATCAGAACATCGAACTTTTAAAACTTCGAATGTTCTAATATCGACCTGTTTTCAGCGAAGCTGCAGAACACTGAATTCTTTCCTAGGGAAAGAATTCGGGTGTCCAGTTCTGTGGCTTCGCTATTTTCAGCGCTGTGGTGGAAAGTTACGGGTCGGGTTCAGGTAAGTGTGAGATTGTGTGGACGTTAGGGTTAGGGCGCGGGTTAGGTGAGTTAGAGTTAGGGAGCGGGTTAGGTAAGTTAGGGTTAGGGGCAGGTTAAGTGAGTTAGGGTTAGGGTGCAGGTTAGGTGAGTGTGCGATAGTGATGGACCTTAGGGTTAGGGTTTGGGTTAAGGTAAGTGGATATATAGTAGTGCATGTACAGTTTAGTGTAGGGTTAGTTGTAGGATTGTAAGTGTATGCATGTGGATTGATGTTTTTTAGCTGTGCTTGTGTTGTGTGTATGTGTTTCGGAATAGCGAATTTTTTCCTTGGGAAAAAATTCGCTGTTTTGAATGTTCGATATTATGTCATTTAGATATTTTAGGTTCGATGAAATAGCATTCACTATTTTCATCTTTCGATAGTGTGATATAAATGCTGAAAATCAGGCCTTGAAATCAGAAGTCATGGTTCACTCCTAGAAAAGCATGCACTCTGCAGGTGAGGGGTGAAGAAGTTGCCTCAGATGGAAGAGTTTAAGAACATTGGGGTGTCTTGTTCACAATTGACATTAGAATTGCTAGAGAAACTAATTAGCTGATTGTTGCAATGGCAACAGTATTGCAGGAACTATGCCAGACCTTGCTAGTAAACATGGTAAAGCCAGGACCAAATCACACAGTGCAGCTCTCAGTGGACAGGCCAGTCTAGGATCCCATCCTCTCCTGGTCACAAACTTTGTTAGTCAGAGGCCCTTGAGATCAACTTGGTCATTAGTGAACTATATATCAAAGATGACTTTGGGTACTGACTGAAATGATGCGTGCATGGATACAAATGGCAGAAACTGTGCTCATTCACTGGGTTACTGTGTTTGCTTTCCATAACAGACTGAGGAGTTAATCCAGAAAGATCTCAAAGGTAGAGAAACACAGGAAGGTTGTCAGAGTGCATGCCACCCTATGTATAGGAAACTCACAATCTCCCAAAATTAGATGGTGGATAGTCCAAAGTGATAGGTCCTTAGCAAATGAATTAATGTGGTAGAAGGATGAGAGAATCATAACACTGTGTACACACCAGTGGAATGAAGCACCTGCATAAATCATGCTGCGAGAAGTGTTGGGTAATGTTGAAGTAAAAGATCAATATATCTGGCCACAAGGTAAAAGTGATGAAATATTGTTTATGAACTGATAAATTAATGGCAAAGTAACAGTTTTGTAGAAAATTGACACTGTGTGATCCACCAAAATAAACACTAATATTATGAAAGGATTGCTGGGGAGCAGCTATGCTCACCACCTCATTAGAGCTAATTAGTAGATAATCTAAACTGGCAGGTGATAGGTCTGATTGGTGAATGACAAAAACCCATAGCAAACTGTTGTGCAGCTAAACCTGTTCTTATAGGACTGAGAATCTGTGGCCACCATATGACAGGGACAGACTAAGGCTTGGTATACAAAGGGAGCCTTGTGAGTGTTATCTGAAAAAGGGAGGACATATGGGTAAGTGAAGTAGAAGTAAGTCAAGGGTATAGAACAGATATACAGTTAAGTAGGCAAACAAGTCACAATTCAGTGAAGTTCAGCCTATTTGGAGAAAAAAAGGAGGGTGTTCCTTTCCCATGCTGATTTTGGTAAGGACAACAGAAAGTTGGTGGGATAGCTGATGCTTCCAGGGATTACCAGGTAAGACATCCAGCATAGCCTTCCATGGGGTCTGTATAAGAGCCATTATGATGCTGGACAAAAACTGACAAGATGAGGAAATGGGGAGCACCCCCACACACCAGAGAGGATACTTTCCCTGAATGGACAGCAAGAAGCAATTACAAAGCATGCTATCCAGGTAGGAAGCCTCAGCAATTTGGAAGAGTTCTAAATTTGTTAGGCTGGGAAGTTGGCAGTTTTTCAGAACTGTTGAAGACAGGGACTGCCAATACCACATCACTGCAGGGTCTTCAAGCCATTATCCCACAGCTGAAGCTTTACACCTTGGCCTAGCCAGTGTTGACAGTCTCTTGAGTCTGAAACAAGAAAGAAACATGTCTGTAATACAAAAAAAACAGAGACAGTCTTTAACAAACAATAGAGCAGAGATTATTTAAGTGTAAAGAAGTACAATCTTCAATAAAGTCAGGAACTGTGGATGTTGAATGGATTGGAAAATGAATGTCAGTTTGCTTCGGCTAATTATCTGTGCTTGCTTCTGACAACAATAAAACCTGATCAATAATGCAGAAGTGCATTTGCTGTCTTTATGGGGTCATGAGAAGCTGAGAACAATAGATGTTTGTCAGAGTATATACCATCCCATATAGAGGAACTGTACAATCTCCCCATACCTGATTACCCAACTAACAATATTCTAAGTTTGGATGACCAAAATTCAACTTGCTATGTTTTTGTAATATCTTATGTGTGGGAAAGGGAAGGGGTTTCCTGGAGGGTACTGACCAGACATTAATTTGAAATAGCCAAATGCAAAGTAATACTGCCACAGTATGGATGTACGCTATTAATGTAGTTGTGGGGGCAAAAATAATTACATGGGATATCATGGCTTTGTTCCCTGTTCTTGTGAATACAATGGTATGTATGCTTTGATGTGTGTGAGTTGTGTGTGTGTGTGTGTGTGTGTGTGTGTGTGTGTGTGTGTGTGTGTGTGTGTGTGTGTGTGTGTGTGTTTCCATTTGAGTGTATGTTGCATCTGTTTCAGTGTGGTTCAGTATACTAGACTTTGTAAGTACTAGCAGACCCTTCCCCATTATTTTGCATTTTTTGAATATTGTAGCGCTGAAATTATAAAACTGCATGTGCAATAGATGTTACAAATATGAAATGCTTTCTGCACTATCAGTGCATACATAATACCTGGGAAAATATCTAGTACTAGTATGCTTTCTGTAAATGAAGTACATCAGAGATGATTGCATAGTGTCATGGCAGAAAGCACAGTGAATAAAGCTATGTAGGATCCATTATATAAAGAGGGGTGTGGTACTGTGTTACCTGGACATACTGTTCTATTAAATGTTTGGGCTTGTAATCCATAGTATCATAGGTTCATAGGTTCATAGGTTCATACTAGGCTATCTGCCCTAGAGCATTTATAAGCCTAGCCAGAATGTGTTTGGCTTTCGCCACCCATTTTAAATTTATTTTGCTATGCCTTTTTTCGAGGTTAGTATACTGTGCCTCTGTCTAACAGTGACACAGAAGTGATACCCGGGGTAAACCTACGATCTCCCATCCACTCATCAAGATTCCTCTTGGAGAGAGTCATTGAGGGACTCTGCCTAACCTGGACTGGGATTTTATTCCAGAGTGAAGGGAGCCTCTGGGTTATGAATCTGTACCTCCAGCATGTCCTATTTATTTCAGTGCTGAGGTTCAAGTCTCTCAAGCGCGTAGCTCGATGGGATTTGGATTTTCTGAGGTGCAGCATGTCCATTAATTCCGGGTTGGACATGACTTTATACGTCAGGCACAGATCGCCTCTGAACAGGCGGTATGCCACTGAGTAGAGCTGTAGTTTCTTTAACCGGGCAGCATATGGCATCTGTTTGAGCCCTTTGATCCTCTTGGTGAGGTACTTTTGGAGTCTTTCCAGTTGCTGCAGGTGTCTGGTAAGGTACATCCCAAAAGGGGCATTGTACTCAATTATGGGCCTGATGAGGGATGATTAAAGAGGCACGATGACCTCCCCTGATCTAGATGTGAATCCCTTCATGATTAGGTGGGCTATATAAAATGTTTTTCTAACCACTTTGGCCACGTGGTTGTCAAATGAGAGATTACTATCAACTTGGGTTCCCAGGTCCCTAATTACTTCCTCCGTACTTAATGGATTACCGCCTATGTGGTAATTTATGGGCACTTTGTTTTTCCCAAAGGGGATGACTATACACTTCTTGGCATTTAGCTTTAGGCCATGGCTTTGGCACCAGTTATCTGTCTCTGTGAGACCCTTTTGGAGGATGCTTGTGTCAGCTGGAGAGTCGATTATGGCACCCAGTTTGCAGTCATCTGTGAACTTGGTCAGCCATAGTCCTCCCGTGTTGGCCTGTACCTCAGAAAAATATATACAGAACAAGAGCGGTGCCAGGACTGAGCCCTGTGGGATGCCACTTGTAGCTGGTTTAGAGTCTGACATGGCTCCTGCAATTCTGACCATGTGGGTTCTGTCCTTGAGCCAGTTTGCAACCCATCTTATGACATAGGGGTTGATCTTTAAGCTGGAGAGCTTATTTATGATGCCCGAGTGGGGTATGGTATCGAAGGCTTTTGCTAGGTCCAGGTAGGCTGTGTGGACTATCTTCCCTTCATCTATGGCCTTAGTGACTGTTTTGAAGAAGTCAACCAGGTTCAAGAGGTAGGATCTGCCCTTAACAAAGCCGAATTGGGTAGGATCTAGCATCTGTAGGTCCCCAATGTCTTTGTTTATGAGTTCCATGATCTGCTCCATAGCTTTGCAGACCAGGCTAGTCAGGCTTATGGGGCGATAGTTTCCAGGGTCCGTTGAGGCACCACCTTTGTGGAGTGGGACCACTGTTGCAGTACACCATTCCTTGGGTACATATCCTGTAGTAAGGCTGAGATTGAACAGTAACTTTATATGAGGTTCAAGCTCTTCTTGGAGCTCGTGTAGGATGCAGCCCGGGACACCGTCCGGTCCCATTGATGCTGTGTTTTTTGCTTTGGAGAGGGCAGCTCTCAACTGAGCATCTGAGATGCCAGGGAGACAATGCTCTGCTGGGATAGATATTTGCTCTTTTGGGGGGGAAGGGGGTAGAAGTTTGCACTGAACCTGTCCGCCAGGATGTTGGCAATGTCTGTGGGTTCAGTGTATTTTTTGTCATTTTGGACGAACTCCGACCATATCTGGGAGTTGTCACCCAGGTTCCTAACATAACTAAAGAAGGCCTTGTGATTATCTTTAGTGTCCTGTGCAATTTTTCTCTCAAAGCTAGCCTTGGATGATTTTATGAGGGACCGTAGTTTTTTGCTAGTACTGATCAGTGATGCCTTGCTTTTTAGGGATTTTGCTCTATCCTGTAGTAGCTTCCTCCTTTTGTTGTATACCTTATTTATGGCTGGGACCCATCAGACAGGACGCCTGCCTTTGGAGGATTGGGTCTTGGTTTTATTTGGGATTGCATGATCCATGCATTCCTGAAGGTGTCCATAGAATGTGTTTATAAAGGATTCTGCAGTTTGGGCCGTAGTTTCCACTGGCCCGGGGGCTTTGAATGATTTCACCTCGGTTTTGAGAAGTGTGAAATTAGCTTTTGAGAAGTTTTTCACTGTTGTTTTCTGGGCTGGTGGTGGGGTCGGGATGTGGATGTCCAGAGAGATTAATTTGTGGTCCAATCTTACCAATGAGGGGTATACCTCTGGTGTAGAGCATAGAGTCCCCATGTTTGTGATGATCAGGTCCAGTATGTTTTCCCCTCTTGTGAGAGTGGTGACTAGTTGTTCCACAGCATTTGAGTTTATAAATTCTAGGAACCTTTGGGCTAGGGTGTTGGGGCTGAGTAGTGCTCCCAGTCTATGTTTGGGTAGTTGAAGTCACCCAGTATAAAGGTGTTTGGAGAGACCTTCATATTCTCCAGTGTTCTCAGGAAAGCCGAGTGAGGTTCCTGAGTTTGGGATGGTGGTCTGTAGTAGGCTACAAACTGAAAGACAGTTTTGCCCACTGTTAGTTGCATATGGATGGTCTCCGATGCTTCATGTAGTGCCACTAACCTGGAGGTGTGGGTATCCTTGATGAATATGGATACTCCCCCTCCCTTTGTGGTTCGGTCCGAGTTTTGGGGCCGAAAAGCATGGTATGAGGTATAACCTGGAAGTGCTGGGGTGCTCTCGGGATCCTTGAACCAAGTCTCTGTTACTGCACAGACATCGATATTCTCCATACTGAGGAGAGCTTTGAGTGCTTGCATTTTGAGGTTTAGACTTCTGGCGTTGAGTAGCATTACCCTTAGTTTATTTTTTCTTGTGTTGTCTATGGAGGTGGGTTTGTCTTTTGAGCCTTGACTAAAAAAGGCACTATGGGGGTGGCAAGAGCCTTTGCCAGTATCCAAAAGCCCAGAGGTGACAAGTGCAAGCCGTCCCTAGCGAAGCAACGTGGCTTGTCGAGCATGTCATCCCAGGCTGACAGACACTGGATCCCCTTTGAATGACACCAGAACTTTAGCCAATTGTTAAAATTGCTCATTTTTTCTTTATACTGTGGCATCATCTTTGGTGAGGGTAAGATGCTACTCAAGGTCAGGGTCATATCTGCCTGGGCTACATGATCAGAGAGCTCCTCAATGTCTCTTTTCATGTAGTCCAGGGAGGTACATCTCAGGTCATTCACACCAGCATGGACAATGACTGAGTCATATTTGTACTTGCTTTGGAGTGACCTGAGTGCTTGTGTTATGTGGCGGATCCTGGCGCCCGACAGGCAGCTCACCATGACCTTCTCCTTGTTCAGCCTGGTGAGTGGGATGTCAGTGTGTCTGACAATAGTCACCTATTACAAGTGTATCAGGTGTGTTGTTTAGCCTTAAGGGCTGTGACTGTTTGGCACACTGACTTTGTGAAGTATGTGTTACACTCGTTTTGTTTTGGGGTAGAGGTTGCTTGGATGTCTGCTTTGGAGGTCTCTGCTGCTGAGGCAGATTTGTATTTAGAGCCTCCGAGTATGTTTTAGTGTGTTTATGTGTTTGGTTTGCTGATGTGGTAGGTCTATGTGCAACTGGATTTGTGGTGTGTGTGGTTACCTTCTCCTCCTGACTGGCTGCACCAGTACTGCGTTGAGAGAGCTTAGCCTCCAGTTTGGCTATATGGTTGCATCTCTCGCATATATTAGTACTTGTTGGAAGGAGGAGAGGGTTGTCTGTGTACATGAGGCAGTTGTAACATTGCCTCAGGATTCCCAGATTCACCAGCTGGACTGGAGAGGAAACCAGCAACTGACCTTTGGACATGCCAGTTTAGTATAAGTAACTCCTTTATAACTGACCAGCTACAGAGGCTCTCATTCTCTTTGACCACCTACACCAAAAAAGCTTTTCATATTGTGGAACCCCCTCACTGATGGAATCCAGGCAATCAAGGAACTTATATCCTTTGGCAAGCAGCTCAGAAATCAGTTCAGTACACAGTTCAATTGCAAATATTTTGACCATACTGGGTAATCTCCATACTAATTGCCTTCTCGACTATAGCATTATAAACATCCCTAATGCAACATGCAATGAATATGTGCTTTGCCCCATAGAACAGTAATGTCTGTTTGCATTGTATAATATAATTATATATATATATATATATATATATATATATATATATATATATATATATGCTTGTTTTAGTCTGATTAATGTAATATATATATATATATATATATATATATATATATATATATATATATATATATATATATATATAATATGCACATCTGCTTATTGTAGATTACAGTATTATCTTAGTGTTAGTTTTATAACTGTGAATACATTTCTTGTATTGTTCATTCCTCTGTACTTACAATATTAAGGCCTTAAGTTTACAGATCATGTGCATATACCTGAATGTGCTGTTCTGCAGATAATTTATATCACTACTTTAAGACAGCAACTTTTTGACAAACCTTAAGTCTAAATAATGTGAATGCATGCATTTATGCACTGGCACACAAAATGGGCATCCCATTTTATTGTGGTAGTGGGCAGTGCATTTTGGGGGAGAGCTGAACTAATTCAAGTAGCTTTAAGAATTTATTTATTTAACTCTTTTGACTTCAGTAGTGGACTGATCCCAGAGGACCATTTCAGCCACAGCACAAGGTCCCAACCAACTGGAGTGGTTAATGAAATGTATAACAAATATAGTACGTGGTTGCACATATTTTGTATAGTATCATGCATAAATACTCCTTGATTACTATACCATGTAGTTCTATGTAGTTATATACAATAAACAAAACCAAGGAAAAAATGAATCGGAAACAAAGCAATCAAAATCAACAGAAAAAAAAATTCAGCAATACTAATTTCATTTTATGTGTTAAAGCACATAATTAGGAACTTGTATACATGCTGGATTTGCAGTTTTCATGCTAATTACATGAATTAGGACTTGTTATTTATATTATATGCACATATACAGTTTCTAAAACTTGAAATCATAACAGGAACATAAGTGGTGTCTTCAAATTGGGATGGAACGTGCATGCTAGGTTTGGGGATATTTGTGCTTGTATATGGTGTGAGGGCCAATATCAGACTAATATATGGTGAAAGGGTCTATGTCAGAACATCAAAGTTTTAAAACTTCGAATGTTCTAATATCGACCCGTTTTAATCGAACGCTAAAAATAGCGAAGCTGCAGAATGCGGTTGGCCGGTTCTGTGGCTTCACTATTTTCAGCGCTGTGGTGGAGATTTACGGGTCGGATTCAGGTAAGTGTGCGATTGTGTGGTTGTTAGGATTAGGGCGTGGGTTAGGTGAGTTAGGGTTAGGGCGCGGGTAAGGTGAATTCGGTTTAGGGATGGGTTAAGTGAGTTAGGGTTAGGGCGCGGGTTAGGTGAGTGTGCGATAGTGACGGACCTTAGGGTTAGGGTTTGGGTTAAAGTAAGTGGATAGACAGTAGTGTATGTATAGTTTAGTGTAGGGTTAGTTGTAGGATTGTAAGTGCATGTGTGTGTATTGATGTTTTGTAGGTGTGCTTGTGCTGTGTGTATGTGTTTCGGAAAAGCAATTTTTTTTCCAAAGGAAATAATTCACTGTTCTGAATGTTCAATATTATGTGGTTTAGATGTTTTAGGTTCGATGAAATAGCATTCGCTATTTTCATCTTTTGATAACGTGATATAAACGCTGGTGAAATATATAGATAATTCCAGGTTTGTAATGGTCTCTACATCAAGCATGTGCTCCTGTATACATGTTTGACTAGGCCAGTTAGGGAATATAATGCCATATTCTGCAGCCTAAAAGAAAACCACATGAATCAGCTTGGGAAAAGTTCAGAGATTCTTAACAAGAAAAATAGATGGGATGAAAACACGAGCTACACTGACAGATTACGGGAACTATCTGTTCACCTTGTCCTGCAAGCTGCTTAGTGAACCTGTGCCTGGTTTGCAAAGCCATTGCTGTTGAAAGCTTGTACCAAGAATGTACAACTAATGTATTAAGCATTGGTTAAAATTAATGAAAGAGAAAAAAAAATAAGTCAGACATATTAACCGGCAGCCAGAAATTTGAAATAAGTTGCTACTCACAATATGGTTAAGCACCTCACTTACAGTAAAAATATTATTAAGGACTCATGGATGGCATTCTTTAAAGCTGTTCAACCTCCATGGATTGTTCCATCTGTAAGAAGATAAAACTACACAACATTTAAATCAAAGTAATTTATTTGATGCGGTTTTAAATGAGTTAAATTTTAACTCAGTCTAATGGACATTTTAAAATAACTGTTGTGGAAGTATGTAAAAACCAAATAATATGTGAAGAGATATAGCAAACCATTTTAAAAATGTATAAATCACTTTGTTAAAATACCACATAAAATAGTGTGACTCTAGTTTTGAAAAACAGAAGTTATGTCTTACCTTAACGTTCCATCTGTGTTGTAGATCTTTGTTCATTCATTACAGATAGGACCTCGGTTCTGTCCTCGGAACCGATACAGCCGTTTCCTACCTCACGCAAGCCAAAAACTCAGCTAAGAACCTTCCCACAATGCCCATCTCCTAGTTACTCCAGATCGAGTTTGCCCACCCTAGATAAAAGATGTAGTAACAGAAAAAATAGTAGGAGGCTCTGTCTGAGCAAATACCCTAACAAGGAGTTCCTAAAGACCATCAGGAGTCCAGGCAGGGGGAAGGAGGGTGGGAAGTAATGAATGAACAAAGATCTACAACACAGATGGGACATTATGGTAAGACATAACTTCTTTATCTGATTGTAAATCTTTGTCTATTCATTACAGATAGGACCGAGTCCCCAGCTACTTGAGTCCTGGTTGGCCCTTGTTTGTTTGTGTCTTTTGGCTTTTCCTGGTTAGGGGTCGCCACAGCGGAACTCCGGTCCGCTAATGATTGGCAGTAGATTTTTACGTACTGGCTTGCTGGGCCTAATGCACAACCTTCAACGAAGGAACGCCCATTCACACATGTCGCTACACAGAAGACACTCTAACTGAGAATCAAACGGGCAACGTCTAACTGGTAGGCGACAACCCTACCACAGCACCACCACTGCAGTATGAGTCCTGGCTGGCCCTAAGGAAGGATATTCCTGAGCACCATAGAACCAAAAAATGCTCATCCCCTGGAGGCCAAATCCAATTTGTAATGATATATAAAGGTATGAGGTCTTGCCCAAGTGGCTGCTGCGCATATATCATCCATAGAAGCTCTGGAATGAAATGATACAGAAGTAACCATAAATCTGGTAGAATGAGACTTTATTCTGGAAGGTAAGGGTAGCTTATCCTGTTTGTAGATAAAGGTAATGATGTTTCTAAGCCAAGAGAATAAAGTCACTTTGGAATCAGGTTTACCCAGTCTGGGTCCTGCAAAGGCCACAAACAATTGATCTACTTTCCTGAAAGATTTAGTCCTGTCCAAATAACAATGAAGCTGCTGATGCACATCAAGGGTGTGCAAAAGGTACTCCCCTCTATTAGAATGCTGAGGGAAGAAAACCGGCAGGTCAACAGACTGGTTAATGGAAAAGCCAGAAATGACCTTGGGCAAGAAAGAAGGGTCAGTATGAAGGGACACCCTATCTGTGTGGAAGATCAAGTAAGGACTCTTGACACTCAAGACCTGCAGCTCAGATACTCTTCTCACTGAGGTGAGTGCTACTAGAAGTATGGTTTTCCATGACAACAATTTCCAATCACATGAATCAAAGGGCTCGAAGGGAGAACCTGTGAGAGACTGAAGCACCAGAGTCAAGTCCCAGGGTTCTAAGGGAGGCTTGATTGGAGGTTTAACATGTAATACTCCCTTCAAAAAGGTCTTGCATAGGTGGTGGGACATAATTGGAGAATTATCAAGTCCATTATGAAAATTGGCGATGGCTGCTAAATGTATAGTGATTGTTGAAGCTGAGGCTCCTGCATGTAAAAGAGTAGTCAGGTATTGTAGGATCTTTTGGATAGGCATAGAGAAAGGGTCTAAGTTCTGGTCTTTGGCCCAACTAGAGAACATAGTCCATTTACTAGAATAAACCTTTCTAGTGGAAGGTTTGTGTGAGGCCAGAAGAATTTCACAAACAGGAGATGGGATGTCAGGCAGCCTGGCAATCATTGGAAGTGGAGGAACTAAGCTGTGAGCTTGAGACTGTGCAGGTTTGGATTAATCACTCCCTGAGGATAAGATAACAGGTCTTGGGAATGATCCAGGATCCATGGGCTGTGAATCAGATGAGGCAATAGAAATGGGAACCAGACTTGACATGGCCAGTCGGGAGCAATGAGGATCTCTTTGCTTTTCAACCTCTGAGCTTTCTGGAGACATTTTGGAATGAGGGGAAATGGGGGAAAGGCATACAGAAGACCTGGGGGCCAATCGTGCATTGGAGCATCCCTCTGTGGTTCCCCCTGAGGGAGGATCAAGGTAAAATAGCTTCTGCATTTGCAGTTTAGAGGGGAAGCAAACAGGTCGCAGCAAGGCTTGCCCCAATGTTGAAAGATCCGATCTGCTATTACAGGGTTGAGGGACCACTCGTAAGGCATCAGGATGTTCCTGCTCAGATTGCCCACAATAAGGTTGGAACTCCCGGGAATGTGCATTGCCATAAGAAAGCAATTGGAAGCTATCGCCCAGTGCCAAATCCTCATGGTTTCCCAACACAGGGGGTAAGATCTGGTTCTGCCTTGCTTGTTGATATACCAGATGACTGCCATGTTGTCTGACTGAATTGCAATGGTCCCCGATGGTAGGGATTCATGGAACACTTGTAATGTTAAGAGAACTGCCCTCAGTTCCAGGACATTTATGTGCAAGTTGGCCATGATGGGCATCCAGGTGCCTTGGATAGTCTTTCCCTGAAAATGCCCCCCCACCCTAATAGTGAAGCGTCCGTGGTCACTGTGGCCGTGGGTTGGGGAAGACAAAACAGTTGACACCAAAGATTAATTTGTGGCTTCATCCACCATAGCATTTCTTCCTTGCAATGGTTTGTAAGGCATATCATGTGGTTGAGTGGGTGGGTTAACAACAACCATTGTGCGGAAAAGAGCCACTGCAGAATTCTCATGTGCAGTCTTTCCAGTGGTACTAACGTAATGGCAGCTGCCATGGTGCCCAAGAGTTGCAGTACAAGACGTGCTGGTACATATGTGTGAGGAAGAAGGCCTTGGATTTGGTGCCTTATTTTCAAAAGCCTGTGAGGGGGGAGAGAAGCTTGACAGTATGTTGTGTGGAAGACCGCTCCAATAAATTCCAGTGTCTTCATTGGGGACATCTGAGATTTGCCTTTGTTGATTGTAATCCCCAAGCGGAGAACGAGACCTTGAGTGTAAGAGAGGCTGTGGACTAGGAGATTCCTGGTCAGAGCGGTAAGGAACCAGTCATCTAGATAGGGAAACACCTGGAATCCTTGTAGTCGAAGATGAGCTACCACAACTGCCATACATTTGGTGAACACTCGGGGCTGTCGAGAGACTGAATGGCAGTGCCCTGAACTGGTAGTGATTGGTTCCTAGCTGAAAGCAGATTTCTCCAGGAGCAGTGATCCATCTTTATGTGGTAGCATGCATCCTGGAGGTGTATAGAGCACATCCAATTGTCCCTCCCTAGGAAGGGAAGAATGGACTGTACTGTGACAATCCAGAATTTTTGAGGCTTGATAAATTTGTTCAGTAGGCTGAGATACAGGACTGGTCTCCAGTCCCCTGTCTTTTTTGGCAATAATAAGAACCTCAAGTAAAACTCGGATCCTGTCTGGTCTGGTGGGACTGGTTGGATGACTCTTTTTCTTAGCAGCTTTTCTATTTCTAAGGCTGCTAATTCCCTCTGATTGGGTGGTACATCAAGGATTCATTTCACAGGTCTGGGAGTTAAATCGAATGGTATTTGGTAGCCTCTAGATATTATTCTCTGCACCCAAACATTGGCAGTAATAAGATGCCAGGCTGGTAGATGCAGAGAAAAATGACCCCTGACTACTTCCAGAGGAAAGCAATTGGGCCACTGCTCAGGAGCACTGGTAGGGTCTGCCAGAGAAAGAATCTCTGGCACCCTGGTTATGTGGACCCCCTCTACCTCGAAAGGGGCATCTTCCATATGAGTTGCCCCCTCTACCCTGGGGGGATTGTTCACCAAACGTTTCATGAAAGTATCCTTGGGATTTCTTGAACCACATCTTTCCTACCTTCTGGTTCCTGGAGTAGGACCGCTGGGGGTTGGAAAAATGTATGCCCACAGCAGACAAGGTCTTTCCATCTTTCTCACTATGTGCAAGGGTGTCTCGTACCTTGGGTCCAAAAAGTGCAGATTTGTCGACAGTTGCATTGATGAAGGAAGATTTAAAGGGGTCTGTGAAGTCACACAACCGCATCCAAGCATTACGTCTCATGACAACACCAGATGAGGCAGCTCGAGCTGCCCCCTCAATGGTGTGAGATATCAAACGCATCAAGGAGTTTGAGATGGATTCAAGGGTAGCTAGCTGTGAGGCAACAGTGTCATGCACCTCATCAGGCAGTGCCTCCACCAAAGAGGAAGACATTTTGGAAATTAGGTCTCTTTGGAGGTGAGTAAAATGTACCAGATAGTTCAGTGACTGAATGGTGACAGTCGCTGAAGCATAGGTCCGCTTCCCTAGTCGGTCCATGGTCCGGGACACCTGTTTGGATGATGGACAGTGGAATTATCTTCTGCCAGTTACCTCTTAGTGCCGCCGCCATGACCATAGAATCAACTGTCAACTGCTTGGATCAGTGGGGCTGGTCTTCAAGTGTAGATAAAATTTTGTCTGACCTCCAGAGGACAGGTTCTACATTGTCCAGGGCCTTCCAGGCATGCTGCACAATTAGTTTAACAAGGTCATTTGCTGGTGGGATCACCCAGGAAGTAGATGGCCAGGCACGGAAGGCCTGCAACAACACCAATTCCTCAGAAGAAGGGTTAGAGGACTTCCATTCCCCCCGCTGTTTGAGGATTTTAAGAATGCCTCTGAATGAAACATCATTTGGGGAAGAACATGGGGACCCTTCCCCCTCATCACAATCAGTGTCTTCTGTGATAGATTCCTCCAGGAAATCAAGGTGCTTCCTCTTGCACCATTTCTTCCAGGTTGGCTCTCCAGTGGGATCTTCTGAGGTGGACTCCGGAGAAGGGGTTCCCTTCAAAGGGAGTTCTTGTGACTCTCATGCCTGGAGACCCGACATAGCGGGTTGGGAGAGGTGCATGCTAGGGGAAGTTTCTGATACTGATGTCATTGGTGCTGACTGTGAGCCTTCAGAATTAAGGACCCTTTCCATCACCTGTACAACAGGCCCACTCGAGGAGTGATGAGAGCCCAGAACTGGGAGGGGGAACCCTGGAACTGGGGTCACACCCCAACCCAAAGATCCCACCTCCAGTTGAGGGGCTCTGAGAGAACTGGAAGCCATCGGAACCATGGACATAGAAGGTGCCACCGAGAAAATAGGTGCTGGACTAGGTACCAAGGTATGGACGGTCCACGCACTGCTCCAAGAAAGCATCGGCTCCATCAGAGCCGATGCAGCAAGGGTGGTTGGTGCAGATAGGGGAAACACTGCTATCGGAGCCAAGACATTATGTACCAAAGTGGACATCGGTACTGAGATCAGGGTGGATGCTGGAGGAGGGTAAACAGGGGAAGATGTGGTAAAAGATTCCGAACCAGGTGGGACGGAAGGTCTAGCTGGAATGGGCAATCCCCTAACTGCCAGAAGCTGGTCCACAACCCGCACTAGGTCTAGTTCAGAAAAACTCCTAGTGGATCTAAAGGAGGCTGCTGAAGGGGAATCAGGTCTTTCTAGAAAGGGGCTAAA
Organism: Protopterus annectens; assembly: GCF_019279795.1. Classification (NCBI taxonomy): domain Eukaryota; kingdom Metazoa; phylum Chordata; order Ceratodontiformes; family Protopteridae; genus Protopterus; species Protopterus annectens. The sequence goes on along the minus strand of NC_056750.1, from coordinate 402,501,843 downwards.
CCTCTGCCCCAAAAAAGGGTCATAAGTTGGAGAATATCTTGTCCTTGGCAGGTATTCGAGTTTTGGAGCCAATGAAGCCAAAAAAACTGTTGGCATCATGGCCAGGGATGGTACCAAGCATGTACAGTCATCGGAGCCAATGTGGTAACCAAGGAAGGCACCGAAGTCAATGGTGCCGTGGTTGGAACCAAAATAGGAGTGATATCATGGTCAGCATCATTGGAGAGGACACAGAGCCTGGTGCCGAAGAGGTCTGCGCTGAAGGTGCCAATGAAGCATGAAGCCGACTCAGTTCCATAACTGATGGAGATACAGGAACTGAGTGACTCAGTTTTTCCTTATGTTTTTTGATCTTAGGAGGGGGTGAGACCTCCGACCCAGATAGAGCCTCCGAGAAAGGTGTCTTGAGTAAACCTTTTAAAATAAGTTTATTCTTACATTCTGCTAGTGTCCTATTATTAAAACTAGCACAAATGTCACAGTCAGCTTTAATATGATCCACTCCTAAACAGTAGACAAAACGGACATGTGTATCTGAGTTAGGCATCTTACGTCCACACTTGTCACACTGTTTAAATCCCAACTTATCTTTGTCTGACATGGTAAGGTAACAATGCTATCCTATAGAAAAAATAAGGGAGAAAATACCAGTGATGTTATTTTAAAGAATACCATTAGTAAAAAGGGAAGGCCTGTCAAAGACAGGAGAGAGGGACACTACCAAAAAAAGGTAAAAAATTAAATTACCAAGGAAAAGGGTAGGAAATAGGCTAGGTTATAGGCAACAGTGAGAAAAGGCTAACTTGACTAAAAATTTAGTAATTTTGAAGAAAAACTGTCATAAAATTAATAATTTTCTACTTAGCTTAGAGAGAGATGGCTAACACGTCTGGCTAGGAAGCGGCAAACAAGATCTGGAGTAACTAGGAGAGGGGCATTGTGAGTAGGTTCTTAGCTGAGAGTTTTTGGCTTGTGCAAGCTGGGAAACGGCCGTATTGGTTCCGAGGACGGAACCGAGGTCCTATCTGTAATGAATAAACAAAGATTTACAACATCAGATAGGATATTATAATTTTAAGATGCTCCATTAGACTGAGTTAAAACTTTATAGGGTGAGTGTGATCACATCTGGTATTTTTAAACTCACAACCAATTGCATTTAAACTGACTGTAACTGAAAATGAGGTTCTGAAGATGTTCTGAACTTATAGGATGAAAGTGCTAACCTCTATGTATTTTACTTGTCCTTTATTGTGCTTTTTATAAAAACTTTTGGATTAAACGGCATTTCGGAAATTTAATTTCAGTGGTCAGAAACATTTTTTTGGGGGGGGGGGTGAAGACCTTTTTAATTGAATTTGCTTTGTATGAACCAGCCAGAGATACACGCTATGTGAGCTTGTTTTTCTGTAGTATTAGTTCTGTTAAGCTGCATGGGCACATGCCGTTACTTCTTCTTGGTTATTAGTTCATTTTCGTGGCAGTGTTACCCAGGTAATAAACCCAACGATTCTTCCAACCACAGTGAATTTACACAATTTGACAACAGTCCTGATCCAGCAGGGAACTTTGGCAATGAATTTCCTTCATAAGGCAATTTAACTCAACTGATTGTCCTGTTATCTCAATTGGGAGGGTGGCCTAATGGTTAAGGTGTTTGCTTTACAAACACAAAGTGCAGGGTTTGAGACTCACAAGGGATAATTGGCTAGGCTTAAAATGGCTCGCAAGGGCAGTTAGCTTAGTACTGATCTATGAACCTATGAACAACACTCTTGAGAAAATAGCTCGCCAGACTTCCACACAAGGTCAGACTGAAATGGTATACTCCCACAGGAAAACTAAAATGACAGTTTTCAATGTTGGACACAGAAGTCACCCGGGCCGCTGCAGTGGATGTTTCCTCATTAGCGACATTTACAAACATGAATGCTGGACAGGAAACTACTAGGAATATGAATGGTCACATCTGAACCTAGGATTTGACAAAGTGAACCCAGAATATGGTTGCAATTTGACCACACAATTGAACATTCTTGAGAAGAAACTTCTCAAGATACGTAATTTGCAACTGGACAACATTTGCTAATAGAGAGCTATAATGCTAAGAGAGTACCAAAAGGTTTAAGAGTGGCCAAATTCCCCAATGGATTCCCACAAATAGTGACGAGTATAAACAGCTTATGGCATTGTTCGACCGGCATGGATTTGAAGTGATGAGTTTTATTATTAAATGGAGTAATACTCAAACTGATTAATTATTTGATGAGATTAACACACTAAAGGAGTAAATACAAGATAATTTGTTTGAGTTTCACAAAGACAGATATAATGATATGTTTGATAGCATTATAAAAGGTTAAGCCTAAGCATTATAAAAAGTTAAGCCTATAGTAGGAAAGAAAAGGAAGAAATTGTTAAGAGACTATAATTACCAAAACAAAAAAGTGTACTCTAACAATAATGACATTTTGTAGGGGGGTGGTGGTGGTTCATGCTGACAGTCTTAACAACAGACAAGTAGAAGAACAGCCCCATCAGGAAACAGACCAAATATTTTGTCACTATAAGACATATTAAATAGATATGATTACAAGAGAAGAATTTCCACCCCTACCCCCAAGATGTACAACTGACCCACACACTGAACCCCACACAGAGAACATCCCTTTATATATGGCCAGTCCAAGAAGGAATCAGGGAAACAAGGAAAGAGGCAGGGGGAAGGGGAAAACAAAAAGAAAATACAATTAAAACAGTTGAATGATATATATAACAATGAAGGTAACAACAATGAAAGTTCTGAAATTAAGATTACAGATGAAGGGAAGGTTTTAAACTTCAAAGCGTTATTTTTAATATATATAATTACACAAAGTTATTACTGAAGGGCATTTTCCCCCTGTTTAGGAAAGGCTTTAAATTTGTTCCTAGTAACAAATTAGACATACCAGATTTATTATTAGAACTAAAGCTCTTTATTAAGAAAATGAATTTGGCAGTCCACTTTCAGGAACATAGGGCTTCAATAGATAACTTTTCAGCAAAGATGCAAAAAGAGCTGAGCAGCCAATTGCTCCAGATTGTGCGTCATGCTCTGCATTTGCGATTGATTAAGCCCACTGTTCCACTGTTCCACAATGAGCAGCCGTTGCTCCGCTTTGTGACTTTTGACTGGCTTGTATAACACAGTTACAGCCAAACGGCTTCGTAATATACAAGCCAGTCAAGTCATTTACATCTTTAAGCAAGTGAACTTTTTTTTGCCTGACAATGCAGTTCTCTCTCCCCTTACATGCCGTTGCCTAAAACAATTGAATTCTTTCGAGCTGCCTTTTTAACTGGGGAAAACGTGGAGGGGTTGGAAAAGCAGATGCTGAACAGAATTTTTTTAATAATTGCATTTGAATACCTTTATGTAATTATTTGCTACTGAGTATATTGCATTTTATCAATGGTTTCTGCTGACTTTGTTTTATTTGACGTGTGTCCTATTGAATTTTAAAAATATACAGTATTCACTCAGTACTTCTGGCAGAAAGCCCACTTCAACCAGGCCCCATGGAAATGGTGCATTTTCGCGCAGTGCGAAAATAGGGTGTTCCACATTTTGACTGTTTATCACACATTGATAGGGTCTGTGTTCCACATTGGCCTCTTAAGAGGTTGAGACCTATGAAAAAGAATAGTACCTACAAATCACCTCTGAACTCTACTATAGCAACCTTCAAAAAGTGATGCAAAAGAGATTTGTATAAACTAAGCACAAATAGTAGTTAGTTTTTGAACTTAGATATGGGAGAGAGATCTTACACAACCTTTGTACTAACAAACATATAAGAGTTATGAAACCAGACAAAGGTGGAAGTATGATTTCAACAGATGGAATAGATTACACCAGTGAAATTTTCAATACATTATATGACACTGATACTTACACAGCAGTGTTGAAAAATAAAATTTACATAGCATATTACACAGCAGTATCGAAAAATGAAATTTACATAGGATATAAGAAAATAAACTTGTTTTTAGAAGACTGTATTACGCAAGGTATTATTTCTATTGACACAATTTTTTGGTGTTAAAACAATTCCTTGATACCTTCCCTATTTGGGATATCTAAACCTATTTGGGATATCTAAAGTACACAAAAATAATTTAGATCCACCTTACAGATTAATAATGTCAGCCCAAGGTTCAAAAACATACCCACTTCGGTTTATATTGACCAAATCTTGAAAAAAAATTGATCTGATGTTGTAAATCTTTGTTCATTAATTACTATTAGGACCTCAGTTCCTTCTTCGGAACTGATACGGCCGTTTCTAAGCTCACACCAGCCAAAACACTCAGCTAAGACCTACCCATAATGCCCCTCTCCTAGTTACTCCAGATCTCATTTGCCGCATTCCTAGTCAGATGTGTGATCCATCTCTCTCAAAGCTAAGTAGAAAATTGTTATTTTTAAGACAGTTTCTCTTCAAAATTGTTTATTTTTTAGTCAATTTAGCCTTTTTTCACTGTCGCCTATAACCTAATTCTATTCCCTACCCTTTACCTTGGTAATTTAATTTCTACCATTATTGGTACTGTCCCTCTCTTCTGCCTTTGACAGGCCCTTCCTTTCCACTTGTGGTATTTTTTAAATACCATCATTGGTATTCTCTTTGTCAAAGGAAAAATATACTTTAAAAATGATCAAAACATGGTAGGTTCAGGTTAAGGCACTTTAATCTTGCAGCAAGGAGACAAAAACGTGCTATTACAGAGTTTGTCTAACTAGAAACAGGAAATACTTTCACTTTTATACATTCTCTAACTAGACATGGCCTACCAAGCTGACGTAATAAATTACCAGTCTTTTCATCATCATTTGTTGACCATCAGTCCCATGAATTTCTGCTGATTTATCAATTTTTGTGAGAAACTTCCTGAGGAAAACAATGTGGCCTTGATTACCACCAGTTAGATACATGTTATGTTACCATTCAAGGTACTATGACTAATTCAAGCACAATGCTAACAGTTCATTTCTCTAATAATCCTTTGTCTACTTTATCTCTAAGCTTCTGCAGCTGTACATGTTCTCATGCTTCGAACAGAGCTGATTGTTTAGAATCATTACATTTACAGAATATAGTATTGTTCATTCATTTGTTCCTGACCTAGCAGATAAGCACCTGCTTCTCAAGTACATTTCCAAAAGGCATAAACATGAATATTGCTGTGCTAGCAATTACTAGGTCAGAGGGCATCTTGCAAGTTTCAGAAAGCATACTGCAGTTTTCAAAAAGCATCTTTTTCAGTCTCATATGAAACTCAATTTATATATAACACAGGGCATGTAAAATAGAATGAAAAACGTGTTCATTCGTCTGACTATTAATTTAGCATTAAGCATACACACTTTAATACATATTTTTCTAACATTTCCCTCCTGTTAATACTTTTTAATTCTATTTTCAAAAAAGAATAAACAATTTCCTTCTTTTCCTAACCTCTTCCAATCAGGATTTGCGGTTAAGAAAGTCATTCAGTTTAAAACTTTTATGAAAGTGTTTCACATTCTAGCAACTCTTCAAATTCAGTACTTTGATACATAGTCTCAGATACTGATATGTCTATGAATTCTTTTATTAATTTCTTCATGCAGGGGATTCCACAACAAACACAAACTCCTATTAGGAGTAATCCTACCCCAATGGCAATCAGTATGTTCATTAGGATGGAACCCCACCCCCAAATACATTCTGGAAAAAGTCTTTCAGTGGGTTTGGGCCTGGTTTGGTCATGGCCGACACTTGCTGAATTACCTCAAAATGATCGTTAATCTCATGCTGATGATCAGGATTAAATGCACAGCATTCTTCTTTGATTAAAGCGCACGTCCCACCCCTAACCGCTAGGGTGAAGTCAAGAGCCATTCGGTTTTGGAGCACTACAGTTCTCATGGCATTCAGTTCATCAGTTATCAGTTCAAGAGCAGAGAAAGTCACATTACTCATTACTTCGAGAAGTTTAGACAGTTTTCACAGCTACCAAATTGATTTAACTGTACCATATGCAGGTAATATGCCTGCCCACGATATGACAGCATCACTCAAGTTCATGTGTGCAAGTTTGGTTCCCACATTATGATGGTCTTTCCAGCCTGCTTCGATCTGTCCCACTGGATTCTCAGGTTTCTTAACAGTCCTTTTGGTTACATCTCGGTTATTTCGAATACTTCCCTGAGGCAAAACTGCAGTGTGTCGTATGGCCAGGACCAGGTATCCCAAAAAACAACTGCCAGACCAATTCTCAGGTAACCATTTAATGGTTTTTTACCACACACAAAATAACAGTCCTCTACTTTAGTTGTTACTTTGTTACGAAATGACTGCCCTGCATGAAACATTTTCCTATCTATTATGGATAACTGTTTAAAAAGTACAGGATTACGTTGTACCTGATCAAGAGTCTTATGCATAGATTTAAGAAATGAGTTATAATCTGTACTACAAGATCCACCTAAATCATTTGCTTTTGTATAACATTTATACTGTACAGTGACATTACACTTGCTCCATCCCACTTGGATGGTATCATTTTTGTAAAAACATACAATTCCTTTTTGTGTTACAGGCAAATACAGTGCTACCTTATCATATGCTTTAATAGCAACTGTGTCAAAAACCAGATTTTCCCAGGTCTCATTGACCCCCAGGGGGATATGCTGTTGGTATGGCCGTGCAGACCCAGCAGTTAGAAACATTTAAAGTCTCAGCATACACATGTGTAATTGCCTGATAAGTGTTAAAGATCGGATACCAGTCTATGTTTGGCCCATCACATTTAATCAGTTCAACTGTTGTGGCAGGAAAAAATAGTGGCCACAACAAAAAGAACAATGTGATTAGCATAGCTATCAAAATGATCATGCAAGTTTTCTGAGGTTGCTCAATGTCTCTATTCACTCTATACCTGGCCATTGTTTTCTCATTGTACAACAGTAACAAGGTTTTTATCCAATTCAAAGTTCTTAACCAGTTTACAGTGTGTCAAATGAATCCAAGAAGCTCACCCCGTGACCTTGACTGCAGTGGGTGTCGACAGTAGTACCTGGTATGGCCCTTCCCACTTCGGAGAACTCCAGTTCTCTTTCTTCACAATCTTCACCCAGACCCAGGTGCCTGGGGCTACTGCTGCTTCTGATTTCGGTTGCTCTTTGTCTGAAACAGAATTTAACTGCAAAAGTTTGTTATTCAAAAATCGTCTCATATACCCTGCAAGTGAACTGTCAGCCTCTTGCTCTGCAGACATGAGAGGTTTCCACTGAGGTGTATAATATGCCCTCCCAAACAAAGTCTCAAAAGGAGTCAATCCCTTTGCATTTGGAACAGTTCTCATGCTCAACAGTGCCAGAGGCAAACAGTGCACCCAGTTCTTTTGTGTCTCACTCATCAATTTCCTAAGCTTATTCTTCAACACCCCATTATGCCTCTCTACTAATCCTGCAGATTGGGGGTGGTATGCGCAGTGATTTTTTAACGATATTCCAAAATAGTGACTAAGTTGTTGCACTGTTTGGTTCACGAAATGTGTACCGTTATCACTATAAATCTTTTCCGGTATGCCAAATCTGGGTATAATTTATTTAACAAGGACCTTTGCAACAGTAGCTGCATCTGGATTTTTAGTTGGAAAAGCTTCCACCCATTTGGAAAACATATCTATAATGATAAGGCAATACTTTTTATTCTCACATTTATTCAGTTCTATGAAATCCATACAAATAGTATGGAACGGATACGGTGGTGTAGGGAAACTCCCTCGCTTAGGCTTCAATGCTCCTTGTGCATGATGCTTGTTACAAACATGGCATGCTGCACAAACATTTTTTGTATAGTTTGCAAATCCATACGTTGTAAACACTCGATTCACTAACTGTACCATCCTCCCTGTTGAGACATGGATCTGCCCATGGCTCAACAAAGCTGCATATCTAAACAAGTTAGATGGCAGAATTGGTTTCTTTTCCTTGGAGATGTACAGTCCCTTTTCAAGAATTGCTCCTCGTTTTATCCACCTCTGTTTTTCTACATTTGTAGTAAGTGTCTGCATTGTTTTCAACATTTCTAAATCTAAAATCTCAGAGGGTTGTAATTCCTCACTCAAAAGAAAAGCTTCTGAGGCTGAAGCTGCCTGTTTTGCAGCTGTATCAGCCCGCGCATTACCTTTTGAAATTCTATCCTGTTGCTTGGTATGAGCTACACATTTGCAAATAGCTACTTTTTGAGGTAACTGAATGGAGTCTAATAAATCTAAAATAAATTGCACATGATTAATTGGTTTACCAGTAGATGTTATCATTCCTCTATTTTTCCACTGCTGCGCAAAAACATGTACAGTAGAAAAAGCATACTGACTGTCAGTAAAAATATTCACTTTCTTACCTTCTGCTAAGGTACATGTCCTTGTCAAGGCAATCAATTCTGCTGCTTGTGCAGATAAGTTGTGTAGTAAAGATTTTGCTTCTAAAGTCTCGGTATCAGAAAAGACTGCATACCCCACTAGAGTCTGTCCTGTAGGACCCCTCCTGCACGAGCCATCCACATAGTATGTCACCTCGGCATCATCCAAGGGAACATCTGTAAGGTCTTGTCTAGGTAATGTCTTTTGCTCAATCTCCTGCAGGCAGCAGTGTGGTTTGCCATCTGCAGGGGTTGGGAGCAAGGTTGACGGATTCAAAGTTGTGCATCGTTCAATTGTCATATGAGGTTGGCTCAACAGTATAGTCATACAGGAAAGATGTCTAGCAGGAGAAAGATATGCTACCTTTTCTTGCAGTAAAATAATTGCGACTGCATGAGGCACTCTCAATGTGAGAGGGTGGAACAACACTACTGAGGCCGAAGCCTGCACTGCCATTCCAGCTGCAACTACTGCTTGTACACAGTGGGGCAGGGATCGTGCCACTGGGTCTAACTGTGATGAATAGTAAGCTATGGGGCGTTGTTTGTCCCCATGTTGCTGTGTCAACACTGATGTCATATAACCTTGCTTACAGTCTACAGTTTGGAAAAATCGCTTATGATAGTTTGGTAATCCTAAAACTAAGGATGATGCTATCAGTTGTTTTAACTTGCAGAAAGCTGCTTCTGCTTCTGGTGTCCACTGTAATAAATCCTGTGCTGCCATCGGCTTTTTGAATATCAAATTAGTCAGTGGAGCAGATTCCAAAGCATAATTTGGTATCCAACTCCGACAAAAGTTAGTAGTTCCCAGGAAGGACATCATTTCCTTCTTGGTAGCTGGTCTAGGTGCTTGTAATATTGCTGTTTTTCTGTCTTCATCTAATATTCTGCCTTCTTTGGATATTACATATCCCAAATATTTTACTTGTTTTCTCCAAAGTTGCAGTTTGTTTTTGTTCACCTTGTGTCCTTTAGTAGCTAAAAATTGTAATAATGCTATGGTATCCTCTCTACATTATTGCTGGGTGGGGGCTGCCAGCAGAATGTCGTCTACATAAAGTAAAATTCGGTGGGATAAATCCCATTCTAATAATCTAGCATCATATCTATCGACCGTTTCACCTTCTTGTTGAATGCACTGATTAATGCAAGTCCAATCAGCCCTAGGTTTCCATTTTTCAGAGATTCGGTCTGTCAGACCCTTTACTCTGCCATCCAATTCTGCATTAGTATGTGGAAGTGGTCTAAGCTCTGCGTCACGGGGATTCCAGTTGCCACTGATCATGTGCCAATCTGGACCTACAATTTGTCTAACTACTTTTTCTACTTCCTCTCCATTTAAATGGTAACTTAATCTCATACCCTGTAAATCTTCTAAAAATGTTCCAAAATTCACTTTCGGATGTGGAATTCCCTCTGTGGCTTTCCGGACATCTTCCGGTGTCCACGGTCTATAAACTAAAAGAGTCGGATCCTGTCCTGCCTGCCCTGCCTGAGGATTTGGTACTTCTATGAGTGGACATATCTCTTCCTCACTCATAGCTTGTGATTTTCTATTTATTTCATATAATTCAATCTCCCCTCTCAAGTTGCATGTTCGAGACCTTGTCTCGATAGGATCCCTGACAAACGGTTTTGATGCTGTAGAAACAGCTAGGTATAGCGGAGGTGGATCAGCTAGTCCACTTGCTTCATATTCTGGTAAGGGAAGCGGAGGGGGTGAAGGAGGGGCCGTCGCTATTACCAAGTTATTATCTTCTTTGTCTAAGAACATTGTTTTTGAATTTTTAATCTTTTGTTCCCTGCGATTTGCTTCCTCAAGCCACCTATGTGCCTGAGGAACTCCTAACTGTCGTTGCTTTTTTAATTGACCTTTTGCGTCTGTTTTAAGTTTCCTGACAAGTTTAATAAGTGCAAGTTTATCTAAATTACCATCAAATTTATACTTATCAACCCATTTTGTATAGTACTTAACATTGTCGGCACGCTGTAATTGCATATATTTCGCGTCTTCAGTTAGGGGCGGGTCTCGGGAACTTTTCGTGCACTGATTTCCCATGTTGCCTTAGCTAAGCTGTAAATTGTTACGTAACCCTTCTTATCACGTGGTACCATGGTTCGACACCTTTTCACAGTATATCTAGAATAACTGTCTACCTATTCTGTTTCCCTGATCTATGACAAGACAGTAACTTTTTTTGTCCCTGATCTGCACATGAAAAATCTTCCTGACAAAAACAATTCTGTAACTAGTCCCTGATCTTAAAACAGAAATAAGGTGAATTCCTCCTTACCTGACCCTCCGTGAGTTGATCCACCGGATCGTTGACTCGTCCTCCAATCCCAGATCAGAAACAGTGGCTGGCCTCTTTCGAACGACAATTCAGTCGGAGGTCTTTCAAAACAGAAGGTCGATTTGGCCTCTTCTCTGTACGGATGCATGCCACCGGGCCCAATTCTGACCTAGGCCTAGAGCGAGAGGTACTTTCCGGCTCGAAGGACCAAACTGTCAAAGGAAAAATATACTTTAAAAATGATCAAAACACGGTAGGTTCTTATTACAGAGTTTGTCTAACTAGAAACAGGAAATACTTTCACTTTTATACATTCTCTAACTAGACATGGCCTACCAAGCTGACGTAATAAATTACCAGTCTTTTCATCATCATTTGTTGACCATCAGTCCCATGAATTTCTGCTGATTTATCAATTTTTGTGAGAAACTTCCTGAGGAAAACAACGTGGCCTTGATTACCACCAGTTAAATACATGTTATGTTACCATTCAAGGTACTATGGCTAATTCAAGCACAATGCTAACAGTTCATTTCTCTAATAATCCTTTGTCTACTTTATCTCTAAGCTTCTGCAGCTGTACATGCTGTCATGCTTCGAACAGAGCTGATTGTTTAGAATCATTACATTTACAGAATATAGTATTGTTCATTCATTCGTTCCTGACCTAGCAGATAAGCACCTGCTTCTCAAGTATATTTCCAAAAGGCATAAACATGAATATTGCTGTGCTAGCAATTACTAGGTCAGAGGGCATCTTGCAAGTTTCAGAAAGCATACTGCAGTTTTCAAAAAGCATCTTTTTCAGTCTCATATGAAACTCAATTTATATATAACACAGTGCATGTAAAATAGAATGAAAAACGTGTTAATTCTTCTGACTATTAATTTAGCATTAAGCATACACACTTTAATACATATTTTTCTAACACTCTTACCTTTTCTTTCCCCTGTTTATCCTCCTCCAGCCTCTACCCAGATCTCAGAGATCCCGGTACCGATGTCCACTCTGGTGCATACTGTCACGGCTCCGTCAGCAATTTTTCCCCTGTCAGCACCGACCACCCTTGCTGCATTGGCTCTGGTGGAGCCAATGCTCTCTCAGAGCAGTGCTTGGACCATCCGTACCTTGGTACCTAGCCTGGTGCCTATTTTCTCAGTGTCGCCATCTATTCCCATGGCTCCAATGGCTTCCAGTCCTCTTGGAGCTCTTCACCTGGAGGTGGGCTCCTCAGGGCAGAGTGTGACCCTGGTACCAAGGTTGTCCTTCCCAGTTTTGGGCTTTCATCTCTCCTTGGGTGGGCCTGCTGTCCAGGTGATGGAGAGGGTCTTTCACTCCGAAGGCTCGCAGTCAGCACCATGACATCAGTGTCAGAACCCCCCCCCCTAGCATGCACCTCTCCCAAGCTTCTAAATTGTGACCCTGGGCATGGGAGTCACAAGAATTCTCTTTGAAGGGAACCCATTCTCCGAAGTCCTCCACAGAAGATCCCACTGGGGAGCCACCCCGAAAGAAATGGTGCAAGAGGAAGCACCTTGATTCCCTGGAGGAATCTATCACTGAAGACACTGATTGTGATGAGGGGGAAAGGTCCACATGGTCTCCCCCTGATGATGTCTCATTCGGAGACATTCTTGAAATCCTCAAGCAGCTGGGAGACTGGAAGTCCTCTAACCCTTCTTCTGAGGAATCAGTGTTCTTGCAGAACTTCCATGCCCAGCCATCTACTTCCTGGGTGACCCCACCGGCAGATGATCTTGTTAAACTCATTGTGCAGTATGCCTGGAAGGCCCTGGACAATGTAGAACCTGTCCCCTGGAGGCCAGACAAAATTTTATCTATACCTGAAGACCAGCCCCACTGGTCCAAGCAGTTGACAGTTAATTTTATGGTCATGGTGGCAGCCACCAAGAGGGAACTGGAAGAAGAAAGTTCCACTGTCCATCCTCCAAACAGGGAGTTCTGGACCATGGACAGAGTAGGGAAGTGGACCTATGCTTCAGCAACTTTCGCTATTCAGTTGCTGAACTATCTGGCACACTTTACTCACCACCAAAGAGACCTAATTTCCGAAATGTCTTCCTCTTTGGTGGGGGTACTGCCTGATGAGGTGCATGATACTGTCGCCTCACAACTAGCTACCCTTGAATCCATCTCGAACTCCTCTATGCGTTTGATATCTCACACCACCAAGGGGGCAGCTTGAGCTGCCGCATCAGGCATTGTCATGAGACGTATCTCTTGGAGGTGGTTGTGTGACTGCAGACCACTCTAAATCTTAATTCGTCAATGCACCTATCTATGAATCTGCACTTTTTGGACCCAAAGTATGAGACACACTTGCATGTAGTAAGAAAGATGGAAAGACATTGTCTGCTGTGGGCATATGCTTTTCCAACCCCCAGAGGTCCTACTCCAGGAACCAGAAGGGAGGAAAAATGTGGTTCAAGAAATCCCAAGGATCTTTTTGTGACACTCGTGGTGAACAATCCCCCCAGGGCAGAGGGGGCAACTTATATGGAAGACACCCCTTTTGGGGGTCCACAAAACCAGGGTGCTAGAGATTCTTTCTCTGGAAGACCCTACCAGTGCTCCTAAGCAGCAGCCTGATTGCTTTCCTGTGGGAGCAGTCAGGGGTCATTTTTCTCTACACCTACCAGCCTGGCATCTTACTACTACCGATGTTTGGGTGCAGAGAATAATATCCAGAGGCTACCAAATACCATTCAATTTAATTCCTAGATCCATCAAATGAATCCCCAATGTACCACCCGATCAGAGGGAATTAGCAGCCTTAGAAATAGAAAAGCTGCTAAGAAAAAGAGTCATCCAACCAGTCCCGCCAGACCAGACAGCATCCGGGTTTTACTCAAGGTTCTTTTTAGTGCCAAAAAAGACAGGGGACTAGAGACCAGTCCTGGATCTCAGCCTATTGAACAAATTTATCAAACCTCAAAAATTCTGGATGGTCACGGTACAGTCCATTCTTCCCTTCCTAGGGAGGGACAACTGGATGTGCTCTACAGACCTCCAGGATGCATACTATATAAAGATGGATCACCACTCCCAGAGAAATCCGCTTCCGGCTGGGAGCCAATAACTACCAGTTCAGGGCACTGCCATTCGGTCTCTTGACAGCCCCCCCGAGTGTTCACCTAATGTATGGCAGTTGTGGTAGCTCATCTTTGACTACAAGGATTCCAAGTGCTTCCCTGTCTAGACGATTGGCTCCTTACTGCTCTGACCAGGAATCTTCTAGTCCACAGCCTCTCTTACACTCAAGGTCTCACTTTCCGCTTGGGGATTACAATCAACAAGGACAAATCTTAACTGTCCCCAATGAAGACACTGTAATTTATTGGAGTGGTCTTCGACACAACATCCTGTCAAGCTTCCCTCCCCCCTCACAGGCTTTCCGAAAATAAGACACCAAATCCAAGACCTTCTTCCTCAGACCTATATACCAGCACGTCTTGTACTGCACCTCTTAGGCTCCATGGCAGCTGCCATTACATTAGTACCACTGGTGAGACTGCACATGGAAATCCTGCAGTGGCTCCTTTCCAGACAATGGTTGCTTCTCACTCAGCCACTCGACCACATGATATTTCTTACAAACCGTTGCAAGGAAAAAATGCTATGGTGGATGAAGCCACAAACAAATCTTTGGTGTCGACCATTCTGTCTTCCCCAGCCCACAGCCACTGTGACCACGGACATTTCCCTGTTAGGGTGGGAAAACATTTCCAGGAAAGATGGTCCAAGGCACCTTGTGCCCCATGGAGGCCAATTTGCACATAAATGTCCTGGAACTGAGTGTAGTTATCTTAGCATTGCAAGCGTTCCATGCATCCCTACCCTCTGGGACCATTGCAATTCAGTCAGACAACATGTCAGTCATCTGGTATATCAACAAGCAAGGCAGAACCAGGTCTTACCCCCTGTGTTGGGAAGCCATCAGTATTTGGCACTGGGTGATAACTTCCAACCGCTTTCTTATAGCAACGCACATTCCCGGGAGTTCAACCTTATTGCGGACAATCTGAGCAGGAACATCCTGATGCCTCATGAGTGGTTCCTCAACCCTGTAACAGCAGATCAGATCTTCCAATGCTGGGGCAAGCCTTGCTGTGACCTGTTTGCTTCTCCTCAAACTACAAATGCCGAAGCTACTTTGCCCTGATCCCTCCTCAGGGGGAACCACTGAGGGATGCTCTAACACACGATTGGCCTGCGGGTCTTATGTATGTCTTTCTCCCATTCCCCTCATTCCAAAATTTCTCCAGAAAGCTCAGAGGTTGAGAAGCAAATTGATCCTCATTGTCCCCTACTGTACCCGTCAAGTCTGGTTCCCGTTTCTATGGCCTCATCTGATTCACAGCCAGTGGATCCTGGATCATTCCCAAGACTTGTTATCTCATCCTCGAGGACTGATTCATCCGAACCTCAACAGTCTCAAGCTCACAGCTTGGTTCCTCCACTTCCACTGATTGCCTGGTTGCCTGACATCCCATCTCCTGTTCGTGAAATTCTTCTGGCTTCACACAAACCTTCCACCAGGAAAGTTTATTCTAGTAAATGGACCAGGTTCTCTATTTGGGCCAAAGATCAGAAATTAGACCCTTTCTCTTTGCCTATTCAAAGGATCCTACAATACCTGACTACTCTTTTACATGCAGGAGCCTCAGAATCAGTTATCAATGTACATTTAGCAGCTATCACCAATTTTCATAATAGACTTGATAATTCTTCGATTATGTCACACTGCATATGCAAGACTTTTTTGAAAGGAGTATTACATGTTAAACCTCCGGTCAAGCCTCCCTTAGACCCCTGGGACTTGACTTTGGTACTTCAATCTCTCACAGGTCCTCCTTTCCAGCCCTTTGATTCATGTGATTTAAAATTTCTGTCATAGAAAACCTTACTTCTAGTAGCACTCACCTCAGCGAGAAGAGTATCTGAGCTACAGGCCTTGAGTGTCAAGAGACCTTACTTGATTTTCCACACAGATATGGTTTCCCTTTGTACTGACCATTCTTTCTTGCCCAAGGTCATTTCTGGCTTTTCCATTAACCAGTCTATTGACCTGCCAGTTTTCTTCCCTCAGCATTCTAACAGAGGGTTGCACACCCTTTATGTGCATCGGCAGCTTCGTTGTTATTTGGACAGGACTAAATCTTTCAGGAAAACTGATCAATTGTTTGTGGTCTTTGCAGGAATCAGATTGGGTAAACCTGTTTCCAAAGTGACTTTATCCTCCTGGCTTAGAAATGTCATTACCTTTATCTACCAACAGAGTAAGCTATCCTTACCTTCCAGAATAAAGGCTCATTCTACCAGATCTATGGCTACTTCTGAAGCATTTCATTCCAGAGCCTCTATGGATGATATCTGCACAGCAGCCACTTGGGCAAGACCTCATACCTTTATCTCTCATTACATATTGGATTTGGCCTCCAGGGGGTGAACATATTTTGGTTCTATGGTGCCCAGGAATATCCTTCTTTAGGGGCACCATACCTCTCAACCTGGAAACATCAAAAATCTGGACAAGGCCCATGAAAAATAGGTACAAATCTGTATGCTGATTAACATCTAATTTGCATACACAATTATGTAACCCCACCCACTCCAATGGAATTGTGGGATACCAACTTTCAAATGCAAACTGAAGAACAGACAACCAAAATATGGCAGAGTCCCCCTGCAGCCATCCCAATGTCCCATTACCTGGCTCGCCCCATTTACCATAGACACTAAATTGTGCATACAGCTTTACTTCTACAATGATTATTTCGATTTTATTTTTACATTTTACAGCACAACAATGCAGAAACACTAATAGACATCTGGTAAACAAAGCAGTACTGTCTCACAATAAAAATAGGTTTGGCATTAAAACCTCTCTGCCCTTGAAACTCACATTCATTGAAACGGCATTGAAACCCACACCACATCCAAAGAAAATGCATCTGGCCAGTGGTGGATACAGATTACCTTTGGGCTATTTTGAAATCCTTGGCCTCTTGCACACAAAACAAGAAACATACATGTGTTATTTTCTTTGATACACCTTCCTGACTGAGCGCATTTTAAATGTATTGTTTGAACATTTTTCCAGTAGGCTGTACTGTAGGCAATGAAACAAAAAGCATGAACCAAACTGCCCAATTTTGAACATTTCCATCATAAAAGTCTACTTCCACACCCACACTATAAATGGAATGACAGTAGTGTAATAAGCCATAGGCATCTTGCAAAGTGTCTCGCACTTTACAATTTCATATTTTTTTTAGGGGGGACAAAATGTCAAAAACCAAGGACACATTTTAAACATTGTTTGTATAATTTTATAAAGTTGCTAGAATAAAATGTTGTGTTACCACCATGCATTTCACTGGCAAGTTTTGAATCCAGGTCCCTATTCACTACAGTCAGAACATACCACTATGCCAAATCAGTAACTTCATGAAACATAGGAAGACAAACTTAATGGCTATCATTTAGTGGATTCATTTCTCACTTCTCACCATAGCTCTCAGTCTCTTAGTACAAAAAACCTGGAAAAAGCCAATAATGGGGGAATGCAAATTCAGTTCTCACTTCTCACCATAGCTCTTAAGCACTTAGCATAAAAAAACTGGACAAACAAAGACAATAATAAGGGAAAACAAATTTAGTTCTCACTTCTCACCATAGCTCTCAACTCTTAGCACAAAAAAACCTGGGCAGAGCTCAAAAGTGGTGATGGCTACTGACTTTAGGCTCTTTTTACCTTGTACCCAAGGTACAGGGTTTGAGCCTGAGTACCTCACGCACACACACACACACACACACACACACACACACACACACACACACACACACACACACACACACACACACACACACACACACATACATATGAAAAGAAATCCTTTCTGATGGCTTCTCTGTGCAGCAAGGGAAATAAAACACACCAGTCTCGGCGAGGAATGGCTTCTCTGTGCAGAAAATAAAAACACACACACACCAGTCTCAGGCCTCAGCGCACACTTACCTTTCCTCCGTGTGAGTGAGGAAAATAAAATAAATCCTTTCTGCAAGGATCACACACATGACACAATGGCTTCTCTATGCAGCAAGGAAAATAAAAACACACACACCTCAGTCTCGGTGAGGAACGGCTTCTCTGTGCAGCAACTAAAATAATAAAACACACACACACCAGTCTTGGGGAAAAGAAATCCTTTCTGACAGCTTCTCTGTGCAGCAAGGAAAATAAAAGACACCAGTCTCGATGAAGAACAGCTTCTCTGTGCAGAAAATAAAAACACACACACCAGTCTCAGCATACACTTACCTTTACTCCGTGCAATCCAGGAGCGAGGAAAATAAAAGAAATCCTTTCTGCACACACTTCTTCTTCGTGCAGAGCGAGGAAATCAAGGCAGGCTTCTAAATAAATGAAATCCTTCTCCAATCTCCATGCAATAAAATAAATCCTTCTCTGTGCAGCCAACAGTGAGGAAATCCAGGCTTCTAAATACGAGAAATCCTTTCCGCACTCACTTACTTCCGGCGAGCCTTCTAAATGAAAATACAGCCTTGCTTTCTGTTCCCGCTCTCAGGAAGCATTTGAACTGTGCAAAGCTTGATTCCGACAGGCTGGTAGCCCTGACAAGCTGACGTCATCATGCACGTGATGATGTCAGCTCACAATGCGTGAAAAATAAAAAAATTAAAAAATAAAGAAAAAAATCGGAAATGAAGGGGTGCCACTCATGAATCATGGCACTCCATTATTTGGATCCCAAAAGTCGGTAAAAACCGAGCAATTCGGGACAGTTGGGAGGTATGAGGGGCACCCAGGACTCAAGTAGTTGGGGACTCGGTCCTAATAGTAATGAATGAACAAAGATTTACAGCATCAGATAAAGAAGTTATGTCTTGCCATAACGTTCCATCTGTGTTGTAGATCTTTGTTCATTTATTACTTCTCCCCCTCCTTCCCCCTGCCTGGACTCCTGGTGGACTTTAGGAACTCCTGGTTAGGGTATTTGCTCAGACAGAGCCTTCTACTATTTTTTCTATTTACTACATCTATTATATAGGGGTGGGCAAACTCGATCTGGAGTAACTAGGAGAGGGGCATTATGGGTGGGTCTTAGCTAAGAGTTTTTGGCTGACGCGAGCTTGGAAATGGCCGTACAAGTTCTGAGGACAGAATCGAGGTACTAATAGTAATGAATGAACTAAGCTCTACAACACAGATTGAACATTATGGTAAGACATAGCTTCTTTTTAAAGAAATCCCTCACATTCTGAGAGATTCTTGGGACATTTTAACAAAAATTGAACAAAACTTCTATCAGAAAACAAAATGTTTTTTAAACAGTAGATGTTATAGATTCATTTACCAGTATACCCCAACATAAGGGGTTGAATACTTTCATACAGCATTGTTGAAACTCACAGACTTAGACTACAGATCCATTAGATTTTTATCCAATCTGATGGAGATAGTATTACATAATAACTATATATACTTTGAAGGTGATTGTTTTCAGCAGCTCAAGGGTGTGGCAATGGACGCAGTCTGCACCCCTTTTTATGCAAACTTAGTTATGTATATATGGGAGAAGTACATTTTAGACTCTACATACAAATCTAATTTTGAAAGCTATTTAAGATTCCTGGATGATATATTTATCATCTGGAATCAAGAGGAAAACTCCTTAGTTGAATTTATTGGATATTATCAATCAGACCTAATTTTTTGAACTTCATCTATTAATTAAATAGTGACAAAATGAACTTCTTAGATGTTACTATAATGAGGAGTAAATCCAACTAAAGTTTTGAGTTTTCTATTTATAGAAAGGAAACCTTTTCGATCATGTATCTTCACAAGAACAGTTGTCACCCCCATAATTGTAAGATAAATGTATACAAAGGCCAGATAGTAAGAGCAGCAAGAATGTGTTCAAGTAGAAAATTACACCAGGAAGAATTTTATAAGATCGCAGAGATGTACATTGAAAGGGAATACTCCCCAGCCTGCTTCGAAAGATGGGATGAAGTTACTAATGTTTGGGGAACTAATTATAGAACCCTACTGGGGCAAGGGATGATGTTAAGAACAACATTGTATATAAGTTTGACAATTATGATTGCTTGACTCTAAATTTTAAAAATTGCCTAGTTATTAGATATAGCAATAATACTAAACAAGTAAGGGATATTACAGAAAATAACTGAAACATTCTTAACATTGACATGGAAATATTCAGAATAGTTGGGGTGAAACCTCTTTTTACTTGCAAAACAGGCATGAACTTGAAATTAATATTTGAGAATGAATTGAGAGGTTTCACCGGTAGTTCAAACTCAGGTACTGCCCTTTTAGTAGTTGTAGTCAATGCCCCTACATATGCAAAGATGAATACATACAATTAGAAACAAATAAAATTAAACTTGCCAGGGGGAACTGTAATACTAAGGGTTTAATCTATATTGTGGTCTGTTCCATCTGTGAAAGTTCCTATATAGAAAAAAACAGAGAGAAAGCATAGAAAAAGGATCTATGAGCACATTTATGATATCAACAGGGGAAATATTAATAATGCACTATATAAGTATACTTTAAAATGTAGTTAATACAGGAAGTTTAACTTTGGTATTCTAGAAGTATTGCAAAAGAATAATAGGTGGGACAATGAGAAACATTCCTTAAATTTGAAAAACTATGGTGGCAATTGAAGTTAAATGACCATATATCTACCAACCTGGCTCTAAAACTGCATGCAGTAAAATTATAAAACGCTTTTTCAAAACTGGAATTTAACAAAGTGATTTATACATTTTTGAAATGGTTTGATGTTTTTCTTCACATGTTGTTTGGTTTTTATATACTTCTACAACTGTTATTTTAAAATGCTCCATTAGACTGATTTAAAATTTTATAGGGTGAGTGTGATCACATGACATTTTTAAATTCACAACCAATTGTATTTAAACTGACTTTGTATTTGAAAATGAGGTTTTGAAGATGTCCTGAACATATAGGACGAAAGCGCTAAAGCTCTATTTATTTCACTTGTTGTCATCTTTTATTGTGCCTTTTATAAGAATTTTGGATTAAAAAGCATTTTGGAGATTATATTTCAGTGATCAGAAGCATTTTTTGGATGAAGACCTTTTCAATCGAATTTGGTTTGGGTGAACCAGCCAGGGATATATGCTACACAAGCTTGTTTTTCTGTGTTATTAGTTCTGTTAAACTGCACGGACACATGCCATTACTTCTTCTTGGCTATTAATAACTTCTCGTATAGTAACATTTTAACCAGACAAATGACGTAAAATAAGAATAAAATGGCAACTTTGCCAAATAAAACCATTGTTATGGTCCGGTTTCTCCCTACAGCTATTGTAAGCCAAGAATAACACTTTTTAATAAGGATATCAATCAGACAAGTCTGCGTAGTACACTTGGTCTGCCTGTATCATTGCAGCTCAGCCCCCCCCCCAGCAACTGCAACATTGCCAAACAAAACCACTGCTACGGTCTGGTTTCTCCCTGCAGTTATTGCAAGCCAATAATAACACTTTTTAATAAGGATATCCAGCAGACATGTCTGCATAGGTGACTGGATGTTTACAACTCTTATTATCAGCAAATTTGGTCCTTTAACAGTTGTGCTTTAAACACTGTGACAGGATGTTTACATTTCTTTTTATAGCAAATTTGGTACTTTTACTCGTTATTTTTTTAAACATTGTTTTGGCTGGCGTGCACACCTGCAAGGACCCCCCCCCCCTCCCCAGGCAACTAAAGCTTGGTCATTCGCCACTAGGTGGCGCAACTAACAATATACTTGCTGTATCTTGTCCCAAATAAATCTGCCTCCCCATTAGAATTCCTGTAAAGTAAGGCTAGTACCATTTACTTTGTGTATTTTCTCCCCAGATAGATATGCTTTCCTTTGTTGATTTACTTACACACCAAGGCCATAAAAGTAGTGTTTCTACAACTATCTGCTTACACTCCTACCTTTCTGTCTCTACCTCTTCCTTGCTTTCACTTACCTTACAACTCCAAAGTTCCACTTTTCATACCGATTGTTTTTCTTTGCACTCTTCTTTGGGGGGGGGGGGGCTTGCCCACTCTGTTCACCTTTGCTATGCTCGGGCTCACTCCACTACTCTGCCTACGCACATTCCCACCCACCCCTGCATCATCTAGACTTATGCAAACACTAACGACTCCCCTAACTTTCCAATCAACAATCACCCTCTCTACGCCATCAATTAACCAATACATTATTTGTAACACTCATTCCTTCCCTCACACAACTTAATTGTAACTGTCCTTAATCACTCTACTCCCACCAGACTACACCAACACCCCTCTATCCCTACATCTTCTTTATCACACCATCCAGCTAACCTAACATTTAAAACAAAAAAGAATACACACCATGCTGTTTCTTCTGCCCACACTCTATACCCTACTGCAATCTGCATACTGTCTAACATCCTACACTCACCTACAGATACAACATGTCCATAGCCCCACACCATATTATGCTAATACTGCCCACTCCTCACTCTCCTGTCTTGCCATCTCCTCCCAACTCTATAATCACACACCTATTGCATACTTCCACTTCAAACACGTAGATGTCAGGAATACCACTAGCCACTTCAGCAAACACCTTCACATACTCTCCAAACTGTCACACAAACATGCATGTACATTATCACAAATTCTCCGTAGTAGTGATATATACCCCAATCCTGGGCCACATTCTTCACAACATACCATCATGCCTACCATTCCACCCTTTCCTCACATTAAAACTTCACACCTTCTCATTCTTAACATGAACCATAGAAGCCTAGTTAACAAAATCACAGACTTTCATGCAGTCATTGCACAGTACTCACCAGACATTCTTATAGCAACAGAAACTTGGCTAAAACCCCATATAAGAGACCCAGACATACTCTTACAAGGTTATTGCATACACAGGTTAGACAGGATCAGGAAGAAAGGAGGTGGGGTTGCAATCTTCTGCAAAGATAACCTAAGCATAGACTACCTACCCATCAAATACCCTTATAACAACTTTGAAGTCCTAGTAACATGGCTCAAAAACAACCCCCCCCAAAAAAATATTACCATAATACTCCACTCCTTACATACCTCCCAACAATACTCTCACTGCCATTGAGGAACTCATAGCCTGGACAGCCTCAACCTACACCCACGATACCATTATCACAAGTGACTTCAACTTAGACTGGAACACTTGCACTGGTGATAACCCCACCATCTTCATAAATCTACATGGTTTCTCCCAAACAATCCAGTTTCCCACTTGAATAGATAAACATAGCAAAAGGGAATCTATCTTAGACTGGTTATTTATTATAGTACCACCCACAACTATCTCTCCAGGTGCCTTCCAAATAATTTAAGTGACCATAGACCAATCTACTTAATCCGTCATCAGTTCAACACACCCAGAACCATAGTTTACAAAGTTGTACGAAATACCAAATACTTCTCAACAAAGCATTCTTAGACATGCTCAATAAATGTAACTGGACACCATTCCATCATCTCCAATTCAACCAGGCCGTAACATACTTCAGTGACACATTTCTAGCTATTTTAAATAGCTTACCACCAATTCATACATGTCATGTTAAAAATAAGAGATTGCCCTGGATATCAAAAGAAACCATTAGACTTCAAAAACTAAGGGACAAAACCTGGTTTCAATGCCAGAAAACAAAAGACAATCATACCAGCAGCTCTGCAATCAAACAAAAAACAACTCAAACTAGACAAAAAAACATATTATACATCTATGCAAAACAAATATGAAAACAATTAAACTGTGAAAAAGCACCACAACCAGGCAAAAGCACGAACAATAAGTGGAGTCCACACACTGGAAGCACTAGAAAGCACGAGCTAAGATGGTATATTTTTAATGTGTGTATTAATCAATTTAAATGGTTCTCTCACTATGATTGGTGGTTTTTAAATGGTTTTAAATGTGGGTGTGTATATATATGATATCATGGTGATTATAGTTCATTTTCTGATGAAGTTGAAGACGAAAACGTTCTGTTTTACAACGTGCGTTAGTGTGTATTTATTAAACTGCTCGTGCTTTCTAGTGCTTCCAGCGTGTGGACTCCCCTTATTGTTCGTGCTTTTGCCTGGTTGTGATGCTTTTTCACAGTTTACTAGTTTGCGTTAGCACCATCTGTCTTTTCATTGTGTTTGGTTACAAATATGAAAACAATACCAAAAAGTTCTGGCAGGCATTTAAATCACTCCTCCACCCAGGTAAAGCCACAACCGCAGAACCAACAGCCACTAACGAAAGTGTGAGTATTGCCTCACAAATCAACACCTACTTTATAAACACCATCCTCTCCTTAGTTACAGGGAACAATTCCAACCAGCTGTCTTTTCCACAAATGTGAAAACTAACAACTCTTTTGACCTCATACCTGTCCCAACTAACATGATAAGAGCAATGCTGAAAAAACTGAAACCTTCTTCCTTAGCAGCTGACCAACTCCCCAATGAGTACCTCAAACATTAAGCCAATGCCATAGCTCTGCCTATCTCCATTCTGGTAAATAGGTCTTTAGCAAAATAATATGTCCCAAAATTATGGAAAATTTCCTATATCACCCTTCTACATAAAGGAGGAACATCAACAGAATTAAACAATTACAGACCCATAGCCATCCTTTCCCCGTGTCAAAATTCTGGTAAAATGTATACATGTTCAATTACTACAATACCTGCTATCTCACAATCTTATATCTCCCTCCCAACATGGTTTCAGACTGAAACACAGTACCACCACAGTCCTAATTAATTTCTCTAACACAATCAACCAACTCAGAAATTCAAACCAGCAAGGAGCATCAGTCTTCCTAGACATGTCAAAAGTGTTCAACACTGTCTCCCATCAGAAACTCCTTAATACTCTTGCCTCACAAAACCTATCAAAGACTTCCTGTCCTGGTTCCTAAGCTATCTTTCTGATAGACAGTAAGCACTATGATGGAAATCCAAACACTCACCACTTTTGCCTGTCTCAGTCGGAGTCCCCCAAGGATCCATACTAGGGGCCCCTTCTTTTCACCATCTTCTCTAATGATCTATCCTCATCCACAACACATGCTAAAGTAGTTCAGTATGTGGACGATTCAGCTTTAATCTGCTCAGCAGATACCTTACCAGACCTCCAAATAGTAGCCCAACAAGCTTTTAATAATATAGAAACATATCTAAATAAATCACAACTAATCCTCAACCCCAAAAAGACACAGTTAATGCTATTTATGAGTAGAAAACAATCACCGACCAGCCACCTTTCACCATTCTCTCAGCAAGCAACACAGTCATCCAACCATTTGAGTATACAAAACTCTTTGGTGTGACAATCAACAATAAAATCAGATTTGACCAACACATAGTCATCACAATTAAGAAAGTTCACATCAAACTTGGCTCACTGTAGAAAATCAAGCCATTTCTCACTGACAATACCAGACTAGCCATATCCAGAACCTTCCTCCTCTCTATGCTCCTATATGCTTTCCCCCTCTTTACCAACTTAAAAAGATCGGTCTTAACCAAATTGGAAACTTGCTACAACAAAATAGCCCGCTTCGCAGCCAGCCTTCCCCACCAAAGCCACCATTGTATTGCTCTACATAAATTAAATTGGCTCAAGCTACCTAACCTTCTCCATCTTTACCAACTTAAATTCACACACAATATCATCTTCCATCCTAATGGTTGCCCATCCCTCGAGGAACTTGTTTCTCCTACTCATGCCCACAAAGTCGAAGATCTGCAGACAGAAACTTTCTCACAGTAAACAAAGCTAACAACACTCACGGTAAAGACCTGTTCTCAAATTAAATATCCAAATTATGGAACTCTTTACCCCACACCCTCCAAAACACACCTGAATCTACCAGTTTTAAACAACTACTATTTGAACATCTATCCAAGAACTGGCATTGCTCCTGTGCCATACCTGACTGACAAGATCTCTATAACTCTCTCAACACACTGTTCCACTCCTTACCTCATTTTCTCCCTCTCCTCAGTGTTATTACTACTCAAATATAAATATATATATATATATATATATATATATATATATATATATATATATATATATATATATATATATATATATATAAAGGAAATCTCACTTGTTCATAACTATTATGTAATATGCACACATTACTAGTTTTATTTTTCTCACCGTGATCTTTACTGAAATCCTTGTGTTTTTCTTTTTCAACCTGTATCTACTAGAAAACTGTATTCAATACTTCTTTGTATAGACTAACTAGATGATGTGTAGTCTGCATCTTACTATATGTATACCATTGTTCTATACAATTATTGTCTTTTGCTTATATTTCTGTGGAGCTTTTCTTTCTACGACTCTGCTGAAAATGGGCTTCTGGCCCAGTCGGACTTTCTGGTAAATAAATAAATAGACTGAGTTTTAAATTAATAGGCATTACACAGAAGTTGTACTTGTATCATACATATTACGTGTTTGCATCTCTAGCTGCCTGATGTTTCCCTGAGCCTAGTTTGAAATGAACTCAGCATAATTCTATTTTCCAGTAAAGCATATAAGTAAAGACTATACAGTGTGTGTTTAAATAAACTTACTGCTTCACTATTTCTCTTTTAAACATGTGGTAACGATTGTTTGCAAGAAGCTAATAATAATATAAGCATTTTTTCCTTTTTGACAAAACATTTTATGCAGTACAATGAATAGTAAAGATATTTGAGAAACGAATGCTTAAAATGTGAGTGATGAAACTCGTATAATGAAAAAATGAGAGGCAGGAAATGGGTTATAAATATGGCGACTGACGGGTGTATATTACGTTATCAAATCTTTAAAAGTTCGAAAGTCATATAGTCAAAGCCATATGATCGAACTTTTAAAAGTTTGAAAAGCTAAAAAAAAAAAAATAAACAACAGAAAAAAACCTACCTGACCATTTTAAGAAGGAGGGCAAGCCCCCCTTCACCCTACACCCCCCCCGCTATTTAAATATACCAACTCTAAGATTGCACTACAGTACAGGAAAGGGAAATCTTCCCGTTCTGTACTGTATGAAGAGCTCCATTGAAATGTTCAAACTTTAAGAGTTCGATCATATGGTGTCGACCATATGATGTTCGAACTTTTAAAAGTTCGATAACGTAATATACACCTGGGACCGACAATATACATTAACATGTATGAAGAAGATGCTAAACCATATTGTAGGAAGGGGCTCATGTTTGAAAGAATTAACAGCCTTTTTTATGAAATTTGAAAGGAGAATTTATTACCAGTTTGGATGATTTATGCAGAGGTTGTGTAGTGTATTTACACCCTGGGTCCCCAGCATTTTGAACCGTTCCACCTATCCCTGTTAGGTTGGTAAGATATTAAGTCAGTTTTGTTATCTTGGATAAAATAGGTGTGTATTTTAAAAGTAAATTCTAGACACATTCACATTACTTTGAGGACTGAATAAAATATTTAAGTCAGTAAAGCTTTAAGGAGGACAGTCAAAAGAAATTCTGGGTCCCCTTTGACCACCTTTTGTGCTGCTGATGAGTGGAAGAGGTGGTCATATGATCAAAACAAAGGCATGATGAAGGCTGGTGGAACAATACTCACAATAAGTTAAATATTAGTGATGAAAGGTTGAAAAGAAGCCATTTCTAAATGATAATGTTAACCACATGACAATGTATTAAGTTGGTAATGAGAAGTGAGAACTGTTCCAATAAATGCAGGACATTTTATGAGAAGATTAAAAGCAGAATGAGGTAAGATTATGAGGTAAACCGGTGCATGGGGAGAATTAGAATGGATAAACAACATATGTTGTCTTATGGTAACTTTACTGGCATAACTATCTGTTTGCTGATAAAAGGCTTTTAGTAGTGAGCTACAGACAATACTGTGGGTGAATATGGTATTATGGGGTATAATATGGATTGGTGAGATGAAGGTGATGAAAAGATGATAAAGATGAAAGTATATATAAAATGAGCATAGAAAAGGCCATGTAAAGTAAAAAAAAAAATGCAATTAAAAAAAATGGAGAAATCATAATATAGATTTTATATTTTCAAACAATTTTTTGTTGTTTTTTTTTTTTTTTGTGTCTTTCTTCGTTCACCTAGTTAGTCACGGCTAATGATTGGTGGGTAATGATTTGACATGCCGAAGTTGCTCCCTGACTCACCTGACTCACAACCAACCACGTATGCCCATTCACGATGTCCCCACGCAGAAAGAATGCTAGCTGAGAATCGCATCGACAGGACTGACTTGTGACTGTGAGGTGACAACGGCACACACACACCACCATGGGACATATTTTCAAACAAAGATGATGTGAAATGGATTATGTAGCAATGTGTGTGTAAAAGTAAAAAAAGGGTTAAATTTATTTGAAGTTCCTGCTGATGTTGGAGTTGGAAATATGCCTCTGGAAATGATACTATATTATCAATATATAAGTAGACTACAAGATAAATACAGTCACATGGTAAAATTGTGGGATGAAAATATTTTTTAAATGTAAATATTGCAAATGTTCTTGCATATTTAATATCGATAATAAAGAGTATTTATTAGAAAAACATTGTTATTAACTGCTTTGGCAGTAGAAAATGCCAGCACAAGATAACATTGGTAATGTTTCTTGAAGGCTATTAGGCTGTAAGATTTGACATACACTTACAAAACTGTCAACACATGGGCACATTTATCCTTTTATGTTGTGTTCATTCATATATGTCACAGTTAAAGGTAAAACATAAGTTTTCATTGCTTTAGGACTGCCATTTATTCTCATATATTACAAGATGAAGACTGAAACCAGGAAAATGGCATATTTTTAGTTATAAAATTACGTTGGTTAGTTGGATTAAAAGAGTTTACTAAACACTGTAGTATGTAAGAAAACCACTCTTTCTAGTTTTTTCTCTAGAACTGATTCTGCAGTCTTTCTTCTCACATGCCATTTTGGCTTTCTGTTAAACCTCATGTTATTTCTAGGCATTTGTTACACTATCTAGTGCATCACAAGGACCACTATAGCAAGCTTCATTACTGTCACACCTGTGCATTTCAACTAAGGCATTTAGAGCATTTAGAAAACAAGTAATTTGGCAACTATTTTTGCTAAAGCGACACATTGGTCATGAATACTTATGTAGGAGCTTGCAGCTAACATAAATCAAAGGAAATCATTGATAAAAGATGATGACTGTCTCCACAGGGATTCAAGGAAACAGTAGTTTAAAATATTGCCATCTGAATTCATAAAACTAGAAAGTGAACACAAATGTCTGTTTAGGTGATTGCAACTCATAAAGTCAATAGAAGTCACTGGAGAATTTGTTGACTATGTCTCCAGATGTTCTCAGGAAAAGCAGTAGTTCAAAAGTGCTGTTAGTTAACATAGTTAAAAAACGAATTAACAATAAATATATGTTTAGGTTTCCAAGGTGGCCACACAATGATTAAAGCTTAACTTTAGCTCTTCTAGTGTGAAAAAAGAAAATGAGAGATAGGGACTAGTGATTCTGCCAGTTTTAGTAAAATTCAGTTACTGGCTAGTAAATACACTGCTTGGATGTCAGCAAAGAAGAAACGTAGTGGGCCAGAAAGAAAATCAACTAGAAAAGGTAAACAGAAAATACAGACTGGGAAAAATCCTGCAGCTCCTCAACAAAAAGCAGTTCAAGCTTCAGTTTTGGTACAAGAGATGGCTTCCAGTAATTTAGAGGAAAAAATAAATCAAATGTGCGCAGAGGTGATTAAAATAAATGAAAAATTGAAGCAGTATATCAACTCAAATAACAAAAGGCTGAAAAATGGAAGAAGCTTTAAACAACTATTCAGATGAACTGATAAAACTGCAAAAATCAGAGGTCAAAATGAAGAAAAGAAGACCTGTTTAAAATGGTAAAGTTAGAGGACAGAGCACGCAGAGAAAACCTGTAACTTTCTGCTGTACCAGAGAAATTGAAGGAACAGACTGCATTTATTTTATGAAAGCACAAATAAGTAATTGGACGAGTATTACACAGCAGGATTTTTTTATTTGGGAGGGCACATCATGTGTATGCTCCAATACTGGCCAAGTGAAAACAGCCAATACTTATATTAGTAAAAATGTAATCATATTAGCAAAAAGAGTTGATTCTGACAAAAATGTGGCAGAAAGGTAAAGTATTACAAATATGAGACAGTAGAGTGTTTGTGGAAAATGATTATTCACTATACATTAGGCAGAAAAGAAGTAATTTTATCTCAGCAATCAGGGAATGTCTAAAGGCAGACGTGAGATTCAAGCTGCCATGTATAGCTGTCTCCAAAATATTTTTCCTGGAGGAATAAAAGTCATGTTTTGATGCAGGGCAGTCTAAGTAGGAAACACAGAAGTTTTTTTTTTCCAACAAAAAGCAAGCTATCAAACAGTGACTGTTTCTCATTCTTCTGATAATAAAGCAAATAGAGAGAATTTGCCAGTGAAACCTTTTCCGCTGTTCCAAAAGGAAGATGCTTTTGAGACAGAAAAAAAGCACAGGAATTGACTAGGAGATAGAATACCTTGGACATAAACTGGAGACTGGGGTTGGGAGATGGAGATGAACAGGAAGAAGACCAACAAAACTGAAATTAGTGAATAAATATGAGACTATAAAGCATCAATCACATTTGTAAACTATGGCTTTACAAGAAAAATTGGCTGAAAAAGACTGGACTTTTGATGATTTTGTTAAATTTGTGGAGGGACTAAAAGGCATATATCCCATTTCATGTCATTAATGTTTAGAAAGACGCTAATAGAAAAAAATTAAAAAAGTAACTATAAGTAAAACAATTTTTGTTGTTAATATTTATATAAAACGTTTCTTTGTTGTTCAAAAAAACTTTATTTTTTTTGCACAAACAATTTTAAATTATCAAAAAGAATAATATAATGCAAAAGACAAAGAATAAAATTTCAGGTAAAAGAATATATAAACATTTCTTGATATAAAATGCATGTTTGGTGGGATGGGGTGTGAAACTACACTGGTTATAATATACATAGAGTTGAGATGTTTTCTGTTACTTTTGCATAGGTGAATTTCTGGATAAATGCCTTTGGCTTAATTTAATAACATTTTTTACATAAGCGTGTGAGCTTTAACAATAAAAGAACACTGTGAATGTAATAAAAACTTCCTTTAGCAAATAAATATTCAGTGTGAGTTGAGAAGATCATAGCTGAGGGAAACTACATTTTGTTCTTTCCTGGTACTTAAATACTTCAATGCCTTTACTAGAATAGTGTATAATTTAGTTTTGTTTTAAAAATAGTGCACTTTTTCTTAAGGTTAAACGTTAATGTTGCCTGAACGCTTGATATAAGCTATTTTTCACATCTGGGAGGGGAATAAGATAAGACAAGAACAGACAGCAATTAGTGTAAGTAGGATAAAAGGTTGTAACATGCACCTTAGCATGTATAACCTTCATTTTAGGTTAGGTAATTCCTGTAGGTCTAGCTATTGATTTTGGACAATTGTTCCTATCAGGAGGGTTAAACTTAATTATTTGAAGATGTATGTAGTTTTGTGTGTTTGTTTTAAGTTAATAAGCTATGGGGATTTTTTGGAGGTGTTTTATATTTTTTATTTTTGAGGGTTTTCATTAAAACAAAAAATCCTGTAAAATATGACATAGATTCAAATGGAAATGAAAAGAAACAACTGTATATAAGATCAACCTGTCAAACATTAGTGTGTGCATGTAACACAAAAGCTGGAAATGGACATTTAAATAAGCTGTCATATATAATAGGTGGGAATAATAACTTCTAATCATAATGGCTACAATATCCATATTATTTTGGAACATGAATGGTCTCACAGGTATAGTCAAAATGGCAAGTGTAGGTGGCCAGGGATTAATGAAAGGACTTCAATTACTCCAGTCCTGAAAATTAAACCACTTGAAAAAAAAGGAAATCCAGTAGGAATGTGATTTTTGAGACATATAAATATGTATTTTCAAGCACAATTTTAAGAAACTGGGGATAAGGTTGTGACTAGGGACTCTATTTGTTGAAAATAAATGCATATACATATATATTGTTAACATAAACATTATTGCATCATTATATTAGTTTAAATATAATATTATTTGTATAAATGTTGAATGTTGTTTGTTCTAAGTCTTTAAGGCACTGTGGTGGTGTCATTTAAGTGAAACGGTTAAACCAGTCAGAAACAGTGTGCTAGTATTTAATCATGGAATTAACTAGTCATCTGGTTATGTCCGAATAAGTTTAGCACTGGTCCTGATGAAAGTGCTCACGTTTTATTGTTTTATAAACTAAAGTATTTTTGGATTTTATTTGGCATGCTGTTATTTCATTTTAATAAGGATTCAGAAGTGGTCTGGGGATCCTATTTCACCTCCAAATTTCCTGGTTCAGTGTTCATTTTGTGGATTTTTATTTACCAAAATGGCAAGTGTATTGAATTGTATTAAGAAATGCAGAGTGCAAATAGCAATGCTACAAAAGACACATTTGGAAAGAAGTAAGCATGTGAATTTGATAAAGAAAGGATTTCAGGACTGACATTCAGCAGAATATCAGGGACAAAG
Organism: Protopterus annectens; assembly: GCF_019279795.1. Taxonomy (NCBI): domain Eukaryota; kingdom Metazoa; phylum Chordata; order Ceratodontiformes; family Protopteridae; genus Protopterus; species Protopterus annectens. Next base: position 402,469,352 of record NC_056750.1, on the reverse strand, counting down.
GAAATGGGACATACTTACACTAATTGCCAGAGGAGCTCCAATAGTGATAGAAAAGGGGAAAAGATAATGGTAGATTTGTGGTTATAAGGGGCTACTGGCAAGGGAGGAGGATTATACTGGCATGTATTTATATTCCACCTAAAACTTGTATTATGGAGTTTAAGAAATTTTGGGAGAAATAGCTTTCAGTGAGGAATATTACTTATAGGTGGGGACTGGAACTTGATTTGTGACAGTGATAGTGTATCTGGGGGACATAGGAAGGAAAATATAACAAAAGAGGGGAGATTTCTGAAGAAATGTATGAAAATATTTGGTATAGAAGATATACATTCATTAGTAGGAACTTGGAGAGAATTTACATATTATTCCCCAAGGTACAGTAATTGTGCTAAACTAGACACAATTTATATTTCACAGGAACATGTGCATTTAATTGAAAGCTTCGACACACATCCAATAACTATTTCAAATCATGCATCAATAATAACTAAGATAAAATGGGGGATAATGAAATAAAAATGCAACATTGGCACTTCCCCACCTACCACTTAAAAATAAAGGCATTTAAGGAGTAGATAGTGGAAATCATTCAAGAGTTATTAGGATAAATAGAAATTTCTTCAGAAGTTAGAGCCAGTGACTGGGATAAAATGAAAGTAAGTTTAAAAACAGGGTAGAAATAAAAGAAAAAGGTATGGTTAAGAAGTACCAGGAATTATTTACATGGACTGACAAAGGTTAAACTATTGTAGAATAAGGGGGATCTCACAGAACAAGAAGAGGCACAACTGCAGAGTGCCAAAGAGAAAATAAGGGAGTATCTGGATAATTTGTATGAGTTTATAAAGATTATTGATATGCAGCTGTTTTTGATAATAACTCCATGGCACAAAAACTTTTAGCACAATGACATAGGCAACACAAATTAGAAGGGGCCGATGCCATACTTAGGGAACCTATAACAAGAAAAATAATCAGAAATCCTGTAGAGTTATTAGAGATATCAGAAATTTTATGAAAATTTGTATAAAACAGAGAAATGTGTAAATCAAGAAAGGGTACAAATGGAAATATTTATGGAAGACTTTAGTATTCCAGGATAGAGGTAGATGAGGTGCAAAATTAACAGTTAAGATAGGAGGAGATGAGATAAAAACAGTGGCATTTAATCAATCTGCAGGAAAGTCTACAGGAATAAATGGAATTCCTGTGGAAGTTTGGATGCTAGGAGTGAAGACAGTGATACAGACATGGAATGATTTGTTTAACAGTATTTTAAAGGGAAAGGAAGCACTAACAAACTGGAAGAAAGCTGTGGTGGCTATAATATCTCAAGATGACAAATGCCCATCAGAACCTGCTTCATATAGGCCTATTTCAGGTTTAAACCATGATTATAAAATGTTTATGTCTATACTAGCTATAAAATGACAGTGGTGTTGCTAAAATGGATAGTTATGGATCAGTATGGTTTTGTGGAGGGGAGGCAAACATTTGACAACATTAAAAGAACAATGATGATCCAGAGGGAAGCAAAATGAAAGAAAATGTTGCTGTTGTTGGTGGGTCTTGATGCAGAGAAAGTATTCGATTTTAAGAGTAGGAAAATGGAAGCATTTACATTCCCTGATGCAATACTAAAGGTTAATTAGGAGGATTTATGAGAGATTGGAAGCAAAATTAAAGTGGAAGGATTCTTCTCTAAGAAGCTGAGTCTGGATGGAGGAACTGGGCAAATGTGCCCTCTTCCCCCTTTGTTATTTGCTTTATAATTATAATAATTGGTTAAGAATATAAGGGAGTCATAAATTCATGGATATAATTATATTGGTAATCAATAAAAGTTGGCTTTATTTGCAGGCAATATTACTTTGTACTTGATAAAACCAGAAAAGGATGTCTCAGTGTTGTGGAACATTTTGAGACGGTTTCATTTTTTGGGGATATACAATTTATGAAGATAAAAAATAAAGGCTATAGCTGTACACTATGTACCCACACATGAATTGGTTCAGTAATAGCCATATTTATGGGGACACAATAAAATGAAATATTTAGGAGTATGGATTAAATAGGATTGTGTTATGAAAGCTCAGGATATGTGGGAAGAGACTAAACAAAAGAAAACAAAAACTGAGAAACTGGAAGCTCTTGTTTATGGATATGGATAGCAAGATACAAGAAGTGAATATGCTTTTAGTTCATTTAATTTTATACATAGGTCAGGCAGATTTTTATTATGAGATGTAGTGGACTGCAATTAATAAAGAGTTGAAGAAATGTATCTGGGAGGGGAAGAGGGCAAGGGTCATGTGGGATAAGTTGATCCTTCCAACAGAGCACTGTGGTTTAGGATTTCCTGGTTTGAAGGGATATTTTAAAGGTACGCAGTAAAGACTAATATACATAAAACAAACAGAAAGCTATAATTCAAAGTGAAAAGGGATGATGAAGTAGCGGGGGAGTCAAGAAATAAGGAGAGAGTGGGATTTTGATGCAGATCCTTAAGGAGAATGACAACAGTTATACAGAATCTCAGAATGAAGAGATAAGTCAGTAAGCAAAGTAGAGTAGTGTTGCTGAAATTGAATTCATCCTCAATTCTTGCTGAATATTTTCACAAGGTCGACCCTGTTTTTCACAAAAATCTCACCAAGACATCACTTATATATGTATTGTATTTTATATAGCCTATATCATGGACAGAAGTAGGTCAAAAATTAAAAAAGAATAGCTGGGTGCACAAGACCCAGGATAAAAAAGTGCCCAAACCTGGTAGGCCCACTAGTGCCAGCACTGGAACAAATGACAGTGTAGAATCTTCAAGATATGGAAACATTCCTACAATGGGGTCAGGCCAGGCCCAGGGGGAGGATGCCCCCCCCCAATTGTAGAAGGAAGTAGCAGTCCACAAAAATCACAAAAACTGATAGGCCAAAGAAGAGCCATGAAGACAACAGAGTGGACTATTGAGGATAAGAAAGAAATTATGTATTGTTACTGTGTTAGACAATCCCAGAATTTCCAGACACAAGATATTAAAAAAGATTAAGAGAGAAATTAGAGGAAAGAAAAATACTGCCACAAGAAAAACTGTCAGAGGCTTCAATAAAAATTTGTGTTTCTTAATACAACAGATTTGTGAAAAACATTATATAACCCAAGAAACTTTGATTTGTTTGGAAAAAGAATCATGTGAGGAAGTCTGAAAATATAAACAACAAAACTTAAGAGATTTTTGAAAAGTAAAAAAAAAAAAAAAAAAAAAGAAATATGGACATGGAAAAGAAAGAGACATGTGATATGGTGCTATGTGTATGCAAAATCGAAAGCCAAATTAATTAATACAAAAAAGGCAGCCCCAAAGATATTCGAAAAGAAATACAGACAAAGGCATTCAGATATGGAAAATTTCACAATAAAAAAATAATATCACAAAGAGGGAATGTAGAAAAGAAAATTAGTAAAGTAGAAGTTAAAAAATAGAAGTTGAAGTTATGGAATGCCTGCAAAGTGAAGGATTTTATGCAGAAAGTCTAACACAGGTTACATCACAGCATGATGGAATGAGTCCACAAAGTAAGGAGAAACAGAAAGATCAGGAGACATCTGAAGAAGGAATATGGACATGGGAAAGAAAAAGAGATTTAATATGGTGCAATATCTATGCAAAGGAGAAAGCAAAACTCATCAATAAAAAAGAGCAGCACTAAAGATATTTGAAGAGAAATACAGGCAAATGGACATGGAAAACTTTACAATACAAAAAATAAGACAAAGAGGTAAAGGAGAAAAGAAGATTCGTAATGGAGAAGTTAAAGAAATTGAAACTGAGGTTATGGAGGACCTGCGAAGTGAAGGATTCAGTGTCAAAAAGCTAACACAGAAAGCACCACAGCAGGCTAGAGCAATAGACTTCCAAATTAAGGAGCAATCACTGGAATGGGACGTGATTGGTCAGTTGTGATATGATGTTACTTTGGAGCCTTCCACAGGAAACCAGTATAAACGTTCACTTGAAGCTGGACAGCAAGGGAAGGAATGGGAAACTGTGGCAACTCTGACACAGTCAATGTTGAGGAATGATATGCCAGTGAGGTCCCATATGACAGAGCAACAGATGACATAGGATGAAATTGAAGAGAATGTGCCACAGGAAGATGCTACAGATCTTTCTATAGAATGCCCACAGAAAATGGAAATCTAAAAATGTGCTCTCAGTTTAGAAGAAAATGAGCTAAGAGAAGAGTTGCTTGATTTAATACAGACAGATTAAGATCAATGAAAGAAATAAACTGCAGAGGGTCAATAAAACCCCAAAAGTTAGAAGTTTGATAAAACAAATGAATACAGTAATTGCCCATACAGATCCATGCGGTATAACAGAAGTAAACAGGATATATTACTCTGCAGCTAAATTAATAACAGATAAAAATCTACCACAAGAACACAGGATAGTAAAGGAAAGGAAGGGGAGAAATCGAATACCATCATGGAAGTATCAAGTAGAGAAAAATATAAAGAAATTAAGACAAGAAGTGTTATATTTATTTATTTATTTATTCCAGTTTGGTGACCGGGGAGGTGCACTGGGCTTGAGAGCCTGTTTTCAGTGGAGGCTCGTGGAGAAAAGCTCCACAAAACAAGTTACATAACATATAGAATTACCACATTACAAAGTTACATAACATATTGAAATAACAAAGAAAAATAATTTACATTGCAGTCAATATGTAGTCTTACAATAACACAGCAGGTAGAATAGTAGAATGAATAGGTATCATTTACTTAGTAACTAAGATATTAAAGATAAATTATCTAGGAAAGGATGAGAGGCATAGAGCATGAGGCTGGGTGTGGAGATTGGTTACAATTTATAGTCTACGTCTCTGTGAGAGGTTAGAAAGGGAAGGAGGTTAGCCAGGAGAGTAGGAAGAGGGAAGGTTGGGAGGTATGGGGTGAAGAGTGCAGTTACATTTTCTGTGAAGAAACAGGTAGGAGTGAAGTAGTCTTTTGAAGGTGTTTAGGTTGTCACAGGCCCTCAATGTAGAGGGCAGGGCATTCCATCTTTTAGCTAGGGTGAATTAGAGTAAAAGCTGACCAGCTGGGCGCTTAGGTTTGTGGATGGAAATAAGGTTTTGGTGAGTGGATCTAAGGGGTCTGGGGGGGCTATATGGTAGGAGGATATTAGATAAAGTGGGGCAGCTGGTGGGTTGAAATAGTAACTTGTGGGCTGAGACAATTTGGAGGAAGTCTAGTTGATTGGAGAGTTCAAGCCAGTTTAAAGTTTGTAGGAGGAGCAGTGATGAGAGAAGGCGTTTGCTTTCGTGGCAAATCTGGAGATTTTATTGTGGCATACTTCTAGTTTGGAGGTAAGGGTGGAAGATAGATTAGTAAGCAGAGGAGCGCCATATAGAAGAGATGGGAGGAGATATGTAGTGGCCAGGGTATGTCTAGTAGAGGGAGAGAGGAAGTGATTATTTCTGTACAGTAGGCCGAGTTTTATGTGGGTTTTCTTGATGTTAAGTTGGATATGGGTATTGAATTTTAAGTGTTCGTCGATGGTGACCCCCCAAGAGTTTGGCAGAGGGAACAATGTCAATGATAGAGTTGTTGAGGCTGGTAATTTGAAATGAGTTTTTATCACTGGGAGTGGATTTAGAGGGAGTGAATAGGAGGATCTTAGTTTTGTTAGCGTTAAGTGAGAGGTGGTTCTGGTGCATCTATTTTTCAGTGGTTGAGAAGGCAGATTGAGTTAGAGACTTGAGTTCAGTTTGGTTGGAGGCATAGCAGATCAGAGTAGAGTCGTCTGCGTATTGGACAATTTTGGTGTGTTTGGAATGGCTTTGTGGAAATCACTAATGAAGATGTTAAATAGCAGAGGGCCAAGAATGGAACCTTGGGGGATTGGAAGGAAGGTGGAGGAGGATTGGCCCCATTTCACTGCTTGGGACCTGTCTGAGCTGGAGAACCAGGAAAGAGTTTTTGGGGAGATGTTAAGGTTAGATAGATGGTTTTGTAGATGGGTGTGAGAGATGGTATCGAAAGCTTTTGATAAATCTAATAGAACAGATGAAACTAAGTTACCAGAATCTCAAGCTGAATTGACAGAATGTAAAAAGGAGAGAAGGGCTGTGTTGGTATTGTGTCCAGGGCGGAAGCCATGTTGGGTGGGAGAGAGCAGTTGGTGTTTGGTTAGGAATGGCATTAGCTGCATGTGTATGCATTTTTCGAGAAGTTTAGAGATGGGAGAGAGGATGGCTATGGGGCGGAAGTTGGAGAAGTTATAGTTTTTTCCACCCTTGTGGAGTGGACGAATAAAAGCAGAATGCCATAGTTTGGGTACATATGACTCGAGTGGTGATCTATTAATCAGAATGCTGATAGGGAGAGCAATACTGTCAGAGGCAATTTTTAAGAAGGAGGAGGGAATGTTGTCAGGAGCATTGGAGCAAGGTTTAAGTTTAGAGAGAAGTTTCTTTATGAGGTAGGTGGATACCGGTTTAAGTTCAAAAGTAGGGGGAGTGGGAGGAGATGGGGTGGAAGCTTCTGAGGAGGTGGGTAGGGGGATGTTATTGGGGAAGGTTTTGCTTAACTCAGCAATAGAAGAGGTGAAGAAGGTTTTAAATAATTTGGCAATTTCTTGGTCAGATTTGCTAGTGTCTGGACAAGGGTTATTTGTGGTACCAGGCTTGAGAAGGGAGTTAATGGAGTTCCAGAATTGTTTGGGGTTCTTTGTGTGATTTATTTGTAAGTGGTTGTAGTAGGATTTTTTGTCTATAATGACTTATTTTTTGGCTAGGTTTCACAGCTGTTTGCATTTTAGTAAGAGTTCAGGCTGTTTATGATGGAGATAGTTTTTCCAAGATTTGTCTCTCTGTTGCATAATTTTCTTAGTTGCGTTTGTAAGCCAAGGGGTTGTTTTGGCTTTAACTCTTTTGGTTCATGTTGGAGCTAGGGAGTTTAGGACAGAAAGAAATGTAGAGTTGAAGAAGTCAACAGCATCGTCTAGAGGCAGGGTTTTTAGTGGTTTCCAGTTAGTGAGCTTAAGGGAGTCAGAGAAAGTAGAGGTTAGCTAGATCACAAGTATGTAGGAGCTGGTGGGAGTATGGGGAAGAGGATGTGGCTCTGTGGGTGAAAGCAGGGAGGTGGTCTCCTAATGGGTCAGGAGTGACACCAGATGTAGTGATTTTGTTTGGGTGGGACACTAGGATCCAGTCTAGGATGGAGCCTGGGCGGTTGGTCTTGTTGGGCCTAGTAATGGAGTGAATACGTTGAATAAAGTTGAAGAGATTGATTGATAAGGTGGGATTAGGGTCGATGATTTTTTGCCAGTCAATATTTACGTCTCCCATTATGTAAGTTTTGTGTTTAATATTTGAGCAGGTCCAGGAGAGGAAGTCTTCCAAGGTATTGGTGTTATTACCAGGGGGAATGTAAAGGCAGATGATGCAAATGCTTTTATGGTCATTTAATTTTAGCATGCCAATTACTAGTTCAACGTTATTAAAGGATGGAATAGGATTTGGGAAGGGAGTAATGGATAAATGATTAGAATAAATTAGTGCTACTCCACCACCTCTTTTATTTAGGCGGTCAGATCGGAGGCATTGAAGTCTGGGGGGAAGGAATTCTGAGTCGGTTATGTGTGGTTTTAGCCAGGTTTCAGAGAATGCTACTATGTCAGGTGAGTTATGGTTGAGCCAGGCATGAAAGAGGGTAATTTTATTAGTTAAGCTTTGGGCATTGATGGTGACAAAACTGAGGTCTTTATGGATAGATTTGTTGTTGGAGCTATGGTTTTTTGTTTGAAAAGTGTTTGGTCCAGGGTTGGGATGAATGTCGCCTGCTAAGAAGAGGTATGAGAGAAGATGAATACGTTTTTTAGGATTGTGTTTGGTTAGGAATGGATGGTAGGGTGTGGGTTTAGGTTTGTAGAAATTTGAGGGGATTTGGAAGAGTTTTAATGTTAATAGAGAGGAGGGGTAAATGGGGGTAAGAGAGGCAGAGATGTTGTAGAAGTGATTTGAATGGTTCATAGGTTCATAGGTTGGTACTAGGCTATCAGCCCTAAGGCCTATGCAAGCCTAGCCATAACAATTCCCTGGAAATTTCTTCCCATAATATTTACTTCTCTGGGCCCCTGTCTAGCAGGGCGACTGACATGATCCCCGGGGTGAATTTCCTATCTCCCATCCAATCATCAAGGTTCCTTGTGAAGAGGGCCAATGAGGCGCTCTGCTTGACATGTATGGGCAGTCTATTCCAGAGTATGGGGAGTCTCTGGGTCAGGAACCTATCCCTCCAGCAAGTTTTGTTCATTGTGATGATAAGGTTTAGATCCCTGGAGTGTGTGGCTCTGAGGAATTGGGATTTATTTAAGTGGAGCATGTCTAACAGCTCAGGGTTTGACATGCCCTTGTATGTTAAGCAGAGATCATCTCTGAGTAGACGATATGCCACAGAGTATAGCTGGAGTTTTTTTAGACGGTCAGCATATGGCATCTGCTTTAGGCCTGTGATTCTTTTAGTGAGGTATTTCTGTTGCCTTTCCAGCTGTTGCAGATGTCTTGTGACGTACATACCAAATGGGCATTATACTCTATAATGGGTCTAATGAGGGATGAGTACAGTGGGACAATGACCTCTTTTTTTCTGGATGAAAAGCCCTTAGTGATGAGGTGTGCCACATAGAAGGATTTCCTGACTGTTGTGGTGATGTGGTTATCGAAAGTGAGACCACTGTCCACTTGTGTCCCTAAGTCTCTCATCACACTTTCGATGTTTAGTGTCCTGCCACCTATGTGGTAGTTCATGGGTACATGCTTTTTTCCAAAGGGGATAACTATACATTTCTTGGCATTAAGCTTGAGCCCATGGCTCTGGCACCAGGCATCTGTTTCTGTAAGGCCCTTTTGTAGAATATCCACATCATTTGGGGATTCAATAATGGCTCCCAGTTTGCAGTCATCTGCATACTTTGTTAGCCAGAGTCCCTTAGTGTTGGCCTATACTTCAGAGAAGTAAATGCCAAACAAGAGTGGTCCTAGGACTGAACCCTGAGGTACTCTACTTGTCACTTGTCTGGAGCTGGATTTGGAGTCAGCTACTTTTACAGTCTGGGTTCTGTCAGTACGCCAGTTGGCAAGCCATCGAGTGACGTAGGGATTTATGCCCAGCTTAGTAAGTTTATCTATGATTCCAGAATGGGGGATGGTGTCGAAGGCCTTGGCGAGGTCCAGGTAGGCTGTGTGGACCGCCTTACCCTTGTCCACAGCTCTGGAGACTGATTCAAAGAAGTCAGTCAGATTCAGGAGATGAGATCGGCCCTTCACAAACCCAAACTGGGTGGGGTCCAGTGTTTGAAGGTTGCCAATGTCTTTGTTTATAAGTTCCATGATAATGCATTCCATGCCCTTGCAGATCAGGCTTGTCAGACTGATGGGATGGTAGTTCCCGGGATCCAAGGTGGATCCTCCCTTGTGGAGCGAGATAACTGTAGCTGTGCGCCACTCAGTGGGCATGAAGCCTGAGGTGAGGCTATGAGTAAACATGACACTTAGGTGGGGTGCCAGTTCATTTTGTAGTTCATGTAGTACACAGCCCGGGATGTCATCTGGTCCCATGGATACTGTATTCTTAGCTTTGGAGAGTGCTGTTTCTACCTGTGTGGCTGTGATTATCGGAATTTGGCAATCTTTTGGTATTGAGTTGGGCCCTTTAGGGGGTGAGAGGAGGGTGAAGGTGGCACTAAATCGATCTGCCAGGATATTGGCAATATCCTTGGGAACAGTATATTTAATGCCATTCTGTTGTAGCTCAGAGCAGATCTGAGCATTGCCATTTAGATTCTTGACATAACTATAGAATGCCTTGTGGTTGTCTTTGGAATCTTTGGCAATTTTATTTTCATAATTAGCTTTTGAGGATTTTATGAGGGATCTCAGCTTCTTATTGAGGCTGGTGAGGGAGTTTTTTGCATCCTGGGATTTTCCTCTTTTCTGCAACAGTTTCTTCCTTCTGTTGTATAGTTTGTTTATAGCAGGGGACCACCAGATTTTCTTCCTTTTTTTGGAGAAGAGCATCTTGTTTCTATTTGGGATGGCACGATTCATGCATGAGTGGATGTGCTCATACAGTGCCTTAGTGTGGGATTCTGCAGTCAAACTTCCAGATCCCGTCTGCATGGGTGTTGTGAAGTTTGTCACTTCTGACTCCAGTAGCATGAAGTTGGCTTTGGAGAAGTTTTTTAAGGAGGTTTCCTTACTGGGGGGTGGGGTGGGATGTGGATATCAAGGGTGATTTCCTGACCAATGAGGGGGTGACCACTCGTGTGGAGCATCTATCTCCCATGTTGGTAATGACCAGGTCTAGGATATTGGAGCCCCTGGTGGGACAATGGATTAGTTGATCCAGGGCATTGGAATTTATGAATTCCAAGAACCGTTGGGAAAAGGAGTTGGTACCCGAGTAGTTTTCCCAATTAATGGCAGGGTAGTTGAAATCACCCAGTATTAGGGTGTTTGGTTGTATCTTAATATTTTCCAGTATGTTTAGGAAGGTGTAGTGAGAATCTTGGGGTATGGTGGGAGATCTGTAGCAAGCTACAATTTGGATTGCAGTCTTACCTAGTGTTAGTTGCATCTGGAGAATTACAGGTGCATTGTGTTGGGCAACTAGCCTGGAGGTGTGAATATCCTTGGTGAATATGGACACTCCTCCACCTTTAGTGTTTTGGTCTTGGTTTTGTGGCCGAAAAGTGTGGTAAGAATTGTAGCCTGGTATTGCAGGGGTGCTCTCTGGAGCCTTGAACCAGGTCTCAGTCACTGCATAGATATCGATGTTCTCCATTTTCAGGAGTGCCTCAAGAGAGTGCATTTTGAGGTTTAGACTTCTAGCATTGAGTAGCATTACCTTCAGATTTTGCATGCTTGTATCTGTTATGGTGGTGGTTTTATCCTTTGAAACTTGCCTAAAAAAGGCACTACAGGGGTGGCAAGAGCTTTAGCCAGTAACCTGAATCCCAGGGGTGACAGGTGCAGACCATCTCTGGCAAAGCATCGTGGTTTGTCGATCATGTCTTCCCAGGCAGACAAATACTGGATCCCCTTTGAATGACACCAGAAGCTTAGCCAATTGTTGAAGTCAATCATTTTGTCCTTATACTGTGGTATCATTCTGGGTGAAGGCAGGATGCTACTCAGGGCTAGGGTCATACCTGCCTGGGTCACATGATCCAAGAGCTCTTCCATGTCTCTTTTCATGTAGTCCAGGGAGGTACGTCTCAAGTCATTCACTCCAGCATGGGCAATGACAGAGTCGTATTTGTACTTGTTGTGGAGTGACTTGAGTGCATGCATTATGTGGTTGGGGTATGGAGGTGGAGGGTGTATGTGGAGATTTGTATAAGAAGTGGCATGGCACAGAGGAAGTAGAATGAGGAGTAGGAGTGTTGTGGGGGTAAGGATTGTGGAAGTAAAAGAGGACATTTGTAATTGAAGTTTTATTTGAGGAGATAGGATTACGGAGGTTAGAGAGAGATAGGAAGGGCAGGTGAATGGGAGGAGGAGTACTGAGTAGGGTGTGGTTGGTGGAGAGGGAGGAGTTATGTTGTGACGGGATTGGGTGTTGTAAGAGGGAGGGAGTATGGGATGGCAATAAATGTAGAAGCACTGGGGTGGGTGAGAATTGGGAGCAGGGTAGGGGAGCGGACTGAGCCCACAGGGCGAACGGAGCGGGATAGAGCAACAGGGCAGAAGAGTCTAGCTGAAAAAGTATCAGCTTCTGCAGGTAAGAGCTGAGGTAAGTAGGAGAAAGTACAGTAAGGCTGGGTGGAATTTGATAGAGATTGAGCAACACAGGGGAAGAGAAATAAATATAATGTTGGGAGAGAGGAAAAAGGTTATGGAATGTTGGCTTTAGAAGTAAATTAGAGGTGAAGGTGGATAAGAGAAAAAGAAAAAAAAAAATTAAAATAGAATAAGAGTAGGCAAAAGGGTGGGATGGTGCTGCCACCTAGTGGAGCGAGGAGAAAAGGCAGGCAGAGAGGGAAAAGGGAAATAAAATAGAGAAAATGGGCAAGTGACTAAGGTAAAGAAAAAGTAGTGGTAAAAAGTAATGAGAGGGTAAGTCTCCAGTGGGATACAATGAATGGGATGGGAGGCTGGAGGTCAGTAAGTTAGAGGGGGATCTTTGCGGTCTGCGGTAGGCTGCTGAGTCACACACACTGAGGGACAGGCTAGCAAATAAGGATGTTTAGATAACTGAGTTTGTTGTAAGGCTACATACATTTACTGAGAACAAAATAGGTAAGGGATTCCGCACTGAGGTTCTTTTCAGGTAAGCCCAGACCAGTGAGCAGGAAAAGTCCAGGTGGGCCGACTTGGCTTTTTGCAAAATGAAGTCCGTGCAATTCGGGCGGTAGAGACGGACCTTCAGGAGAGGAATGATTTACTGAGAGCAAATAGGTAAGGGATTCCGCACTGAGGTTCTTTTCAGGTAAGCCCAGACTAGTGAGCAGGAAAAGTCCAGGTGGGCCGACTTGGCTTTTTGCAGAATCAAGTCCATGTAATTCGGGAGGTAGAGATGGACCTTCAGGAGAGGAGTGATTTACTGAGAACAAAATAGGTAAGTGATTCCACACTGTTACTGTTAGAAAAGAATAGAAGAGGGAACAGATCAACAAAAATACTCAGAAAGATAGATGTGATAAAAGCAGTGCATAGTATTATAACAGATCAGCATTTATCATACCACATCATAAATAATAAACTAAAAATAGCACAGGCAGAAAAACTTAGAAGATACACAGATAAATATAAAGGAAAAGTACAAATTAAGCAATTTATTGATGACCCAAAAAAATTTATATAGAATTAGGAAACAAGGTAAATGGAATTAAAAGACCACCAAAAAATGAAGAAATATATGCATTTTGGAGAAGTATTTTTGAAGGTCCTGTGGAACATAACAAAGATGCTAAATGGACAGAATAAGTAAAAGAAAGAATAAGAAGTTCAAAGGTACAGAATATGAAATGGGATGAAACAACAGCCAGAGACTGAAATAAAGTTAAGAAAACCCTCTAACTGGAAACCCCCAAGCCCAGATGCAGTACCTAACGTCTGGTTAAAAGTATTAGCATCTTTACACAAAGATTTAACCATAAGTAAGAACTATTTATATGCACACCTTGAACATACACCGACCTGGCTAACAACAGGAAGAACAATGCTGCTACTTAAGAATGAACTTACAAGCTACCCTAAATATTATAGACCAATAATCTGCCTTCCGACAATGTATAAACTGTACACTTGAATTGATGCTGATGGAGTTTATAGTCATTCAGAAGAAAACTCAATCATGTCAATAGCAAAAAAGGGCAATAAAAGAAAGTCATATGGAACAAAGGATCATTTGTTGTTAAATAAAGTCATAGTGGAGAACTGTAAAAAGGAGAAGGATCTAAGTATGGCATGGATTGACTACAAAACAACATTTAACAGTATCACACATTCATGGATAAAAGAGTGCTTAAAATGTACAGGACACACCCTACACTGATAAATTACACCCCAGCAGCCATGAAACAGTGGCAAACCACTTTGCAGTTAAGTCATGATAATGGACAAATTGTTATTCCAAGGATAAAAATCCAAAGGGGATATTCCAGGGTGACTCTCTGTCACCGTTACTCTTTTGCCTTGCCCTTAACCCATTAAGCCATCTGCTTAACAGGTTAGATCATGGCTATAATTTGGCTCTCAGAAAACAACAAAGTATAAAGACTTCTCATCTTCCCTTTGCTGATGATTTAAAACTGTACAGATCATCAGATGAGGAACGGAAAGCACAACTGCAAGTAGTCGAAACTTTTTCAGATGATATAATAACGTCATTTGGTCTTGATGAGTGTAAAAAAGCAACCTTTAAAGCAGGAATGCTGCAGCACCAAGAAAACATCAGTTTGGCACAACAATGTGATATAAAAGAACTTGAGCAAGAGGGAGTGTATAAATATTTGGGAACTGATGAAGAATCCACAATAAAACACGAACAAATGTGAAAAAAACTTAAGAAGGAATATTTTATAAGACTTAAATTAATCCTGAAAACAGTGCTGACATCTAGGAACAAAAGTCAGGCAATAAACCAATTTGTTCTTCCTGTCGTAACTTACAGTTTTGGAGTGACTGACTGGCCCTAAAAGGTATTAGATTAGACAGGAAAACAAGAAGGATGCTTTATGCTCATCAAATGATTTATAACAATCAGTGCATACCAAGATTATATATATTCTCTGTTCCGAAGGAGGTATGCCCCTACTAGAAATTGATTACATGTATAGCTCTGCAATTGTGGGACTGCATACATATCTGCTGACCTCACAAGACCCAAATATAATGAAAGTTTTGAAACATGTGGAGAATAAATCTAAGATTACTTCCCTTCTTAGTCTAGCAGAAGCATATTGGCATCTAGCGGGAATGGAAATCAAACCAGAAGTAGATAAAAATCAAGTAGCAACTGAATGTGCCAAAAACACAAAAGAAAGAATGTAAAGTGAAGGATCAGATGAGAAAGTAGGAAATGTGGAAAATGCATAAACATAGTTGCCAGTATAGAAAACTCCTGCAATAACCTCATGCTGATCAGGATCAAACACAGGAATGGTTAAGGAGAGGTGAAATCAAACCAAAAGGTGAAAGGTTAATATTGGGGGCCCAGGATAGTAGGCTATGTACACATTGGTTTACAATATCCATTGAACATGTGGGAGAAACAGACAAATGTTGGTTTTGTAAAACAGAACTGGAAACAGTCACACATCTCGTTGCTAGTTGTGATATACTAATGGCAGAAGGACTGTATACTGAAAGGCATTATAATATGCAAGACTGTTGCACTGGGTTTGTGTAAACATTATAATATTGAAGTAGCTGAAAAACACTGGAAACATGAGCCATAAAGCATCCTAGAAAATGATGAAGCCTACATCACATGGGATCACCCATTACCAGCAGTTCAAAAAATAGATGCAAGAAAACCAGATATAGTGACCCTTGAAAAGAAAACAAAAGTAGCATTGATCATCAAAATCGTTAAACCCAGTGACTACAATGTCTTGCATACAGAGAGAGAGACAAAGTCATAAAATATTAGGATTTGCAGGCAGAAATGAGAGCAATGTGGAAGAAGGATACCTAGACAGTTCCAATAGTAGAAGAATAAATGGGTCTTATAAAAAAGAATATACAATCATATTTAGATATGTTACCAATACATATAACTCAATACAAATGGTAGAAGGCGTCATTACTGGGCACATTGTGGGTGGTGTGAAGAATACTTCTGAGTGACATCAAAGATTGAAACAATACTAATTTCATGAACTTTAATCACACTTTGACGTAGGAATGAGATCCATTCCCGTCTTTGTATTAGAAACCCAAAATATCTGGAGAAATTAAAAAGCAATATTATATTCATAAAGTAGCAAAAAGTATTCTAAGAACATGAGAACTGAGAAAGGAGATTTTGTTGATATGGATAGCTGCCATTAGGGGTCAAGAGAATTGCCAGGAGGGGCTGGAATTTACTGGAGAAACCTGGCAAATGAACCAAGGTATTAGAAGAAAATAAATAGAGAGGAAAAGTTATTAGAATGGGAAGAGGCCAAGAAGACATTTGGACTGCAGGCTAGAGCTTCCCTTCCCTATCAGGGATTGATATCAGTGTATGGGCAAAGAGATGGGGAAATCCTAAGTGAAAAAAGACTTGCTCTGATAGAGTTTTTAGCTGAATCTAGACTAGAACTTGCTGTTAAAAAATGGGATAATTATTAGTGTATATGAAATATTGCATGATAACTATAGGAACCAATCAGAGGAGGTTAGAAAAGATTGGGAAGACAGACTGGATAACTAATTCACAAGGAAACAATGGGAGGACATATTTATGTCTCCCAAAGTCTGGAAGATTTTGGATTTTTGCTTCAAAGTGTTTGCGCATGTATTTTTATCCCCCAAGCAGACTCCAAAGAGTTTATCCCTGGGTAGATGCCAAATGTTGAAGGTGTGATGGGGTGAAAGGGTTAACAGGGAACATATGCTTTGGGAGTGTAATGAGTTGGCAGGGATCCCCTTCAAAAGCTTGAAGTTTCAAAACTTCAAACTTCAAACAGCTGACACCAGAAGATCGAAGTTTTGAAACTTTGAACATTTTGAATGGAGATCGCCATACAGCTGGGAATGGGATATTTACTGTTTTCCTCACTGTAGTGCAATCTCGAAGTTGCTATATTTATTTAACAGGGGTTGTGGCAGGTGCAGGGGGACTTGGCCCCCTGCACAAATGTAAACATTGTTTTCTGTTTTTATTTTTATTTTTTTATTTCGTTTTCGAAGTAAGAAACTTCACTCTTCTGGCCTTGGCTGTTTGAAGTTCGAATTTTTGAAACTTCAAACTTTAGAAGTAGATCCATTGGCAGACATTAAATATTTCCTACAGAGTACTCTGTCAGAAATATTGGGTGTAACTAAGGATTTTTTTTTTTGAGCTGGGATACAGGATATGAATCGCCTGGACACTGTCAGACCTGGTTAAGTTTAATTCTGGTTGCTGTCAAAAAAGTGATTACTAGAAGGTGGAATTTAAAACCAACTATATTTGAAGTATTGAATATTGTAACAAGGATGAAAGAAGTGGATGTGGGATCTTTAGAAAAGGTTAGTAGCAAATTACATAGAAAAAAAGGGTTTATATTAGTTCCACAAAAGACGTATTCATCCAATACATCTTCAGCGAAAACCAGCCGCTGAAATTCACTTCAGCTAACAGCGGAATTTTTCCCATGGTTGGCAAACACTTGGCCATCACCTCAACTTTGCCCTTTTCCCACTGTAGTGCAATCTCAGAGTTGGTATATACAGTTGGGGGGGGGTGTGGAAGTGAAGCCCCCCCCCCCACTTGGGTGGATTTGATTTAATCCATTTTGTGTTCTGGATGGTTGGTGGGCCAAGTGTTTGCGAACCATGAGAAAAATTCCACGGTTCGCTGAAGTGAAGTTTGGTGGCCAGTGTTCACTCAAGACATATTTAATGAATACATCTTTCATGGAATTAATGACCTAGAAAAAATAGAAATTGTGGGAACAATACATGCAGAATAATGTTTTGGAGGCAGTATGAGGTTTAAAGAAAGGCAGGAATTGAGCAATTTATGTAATGTTGGATTAATGACAGTTATACAAAATAATACATGTGATTTATAATGTCTGTAACTAAGAACATGTTAATATGGTTAGTTTTCTTTTATATAAATGTATATTTCCCTATGGGCATTGCTAACAAAAATCTGTTGACTCTTTCTTCACAAATTGTCAAGGAAAGCACTAATTCAGGTTACTGACATTCTAATTCAATGAAAGGAGAAAACTGGAAGTAAAAGAAAAGGCATAGCAATGTCATATTATGAGAAGAAAAAACAAAATGACATCAGTATGGTTCCCCTTTCCATTCTGCTTTGACGTAAAGGCCATTATGTTAATTACTTAGAATGATGCTGACACATTAGTGCTTCACAGATCAGTGTATGATCAAGATTTTTTTTCTGTTTCTGTCCATAGTTGTCCTTAAAATAAAGATTTACAATTTACAGTTTCTGAAAAAAATAATGTAACAAGATTTTACCTTGTTTTCTAAAAGATTATCAGCCATGTGTTTTTTATCCTTGTCATTGTCTAGCTACATGTATTGTGCTTTAAAGTTCACATTGTTCATGTACCAATATTCCATCCATATCATAGTGCCCTTTTGCTGCCCTAACAACTCATTGCATAGACTTCCTATTTGTCAACAATAAGCAGTGTACATTATCCCAGAAGGCAGTGCAGGATACTGCCATACGAGTCCCATGTAAGTGATGCATTAGTAATCACTGCGGTTGCTTAGTAACTATACCTAAACATCTACGTAACTAATCTTCTGATACAAATAGCTTCATTAAAATGTCTGCTTCCTACCCAAATACATACTAGCTAATGAAATTAATATTAAGCTGGGAAAAATGTCACATACTATCTGATGAAATTAATACACCATCTGTGGAAAATTGTAAACTTGTAATTGAAATACATTAAGAATTGAAATAGAATAACAGTATACTAATAGACTGTGTATATTGCAGAATGAAAAATGCACACTAAATGTCAAAAGCTACTATACACTAATAAATGAGCTCCTAGACTAAAAATGCACATACGCTATGCATTGATGCAAATCCACTGCATAAGAACAGATTTTTTTATTGAAAGTAGCTTTACCCTCATAACAGCTTGTCTCTGTTCTTATTTCCTGTTTCATTCACTGAACAGCAGGCTTGATGAGAGATGTTTTAAGCTACTGACCAGAAGTTAAACAACATAAAATTAACTCTTATTATACTGATTTATAGTCGTTCCATCTTATTTTATTTCTGTAAACTAAGAATATAATTCTGAGCATTATGACATGAAGAAAACATGTTCTGCTAATTTATGCAGATAGTTTGAGCAATGTTTTCACATTTTTAAATATATCTGAGTGAAAGGATGATAACTTAAGATATTCTGAATGCATTGAGAGGCTGTTTTGATGAGGAGCTAAAGTCAGAAACAAGACAATCATTTAATAAAAAGTGACTGCTGTGGTTACAATGGGAAGAGATGGGGTTTTAACGTAAAACTGTTAAAACTTGTGGCAAGGGGCAGTAAGCTAAGTATTTCACAAGATGGTCTGAGGGGCATAGTCTCATTTGGTCTTGGAGCTTCCCTAAATAAATACTTGGATGTTATATTCTGATTTTAGCTGACAGATAGGCACTTTATATTATGTAGTTTATACTTGTGTCAGACAGGTGATTTAGCTTTGTAGAATTGCCACTTCCCTGTTCATTGTTGTATAGCCTAATAAATTCATAACCAGTGGAGTTTCAATACTTGGTGTCTAATTTTTCTGACTGTACAGTTATTTATTTTGTGAAGAAATACTTTTTAACAGGAGAGACTACTCCATGATATCATATAACTTGTCATATAAAACTAGGAGGCTACATTGGGTTTCTTTTATGTGTATTTTTTCTTCGATTAGCTGAGAAGAGTAT
The DNA here is from genome assembly GCF_019279795.1 of Protopterus annectens. Lineage (NCBI taxonomy): Eukaryota > Metazoa > Chordata > Ceratodontiformes > Protopteridae > Protopterus > Protopterus annectens. The sequence continues at coordinate 402,450,206 of NC_056750.1, read as the reverse complement.
GTCAGAAGCAAATGGGGAAATTTAAAATGTTAAGTCAAAGCTTTTTTAGTCATCAACTCATATAGTTTCCTTTTAAGCATATCAGTTTCAGTTTAATGCTCCATTTAATAAATATTCTTTGTTAAGAAACACAAATCACATTTATGTACTCTCCGAGAGGCTCAGCTGATTTATGCTTAATTTGTACATTTCTTTTCTGAATTACTTGAATACAATGTGTCACTAATGATATTATAAGCTCCTGGCTGCCCTATTAATTAATGACAACTAGAAAAAGATTCAAAATATCATTTAGTTAGTTAGGTATTTAGTAAATGATTTAGTTATCTTTACATATCAAGAGACATGAGAAATGATTTTTCTCACTAAGAACTAGGAGCACAGTATAGCATACATGGTTTAGGAAGCTCAGAGCTATCTATTTACCCAGAAAACTTTGCTACCCCATCCCTGGTCATCTTCTGGTGCCTCAACTAATGCAACACAATAAGCCATAGCATGTATTACCTCACTTCAGGCATTGGTCATTTATTTAATTAATTTAGTATAGCTAAAGATTTCTGATATCTAGCTGATTCTTTTGTAAAAACTGTTATTCATAAGCGCATCTTTAATAATAATAATACAAACATGAAACTAGTAATAGTACTAATATTGTAGAAATTTGTTAAGCAAGGCAGTCTACTACTATGATTAATTATGCCAAATCACAGGAGAAAGAGGGATTTGCTTAGAGGTTAGACAAGTCGGTTTAAAACATTTCATAAGATTCAGAAACATCCTCACCATTTGCAGAAATTGCCTACCACAGGTCTATTTTCACGACAGTGAAAGCATGAGATTCAGAGATAGTTATTGTCTCATTGAGAAAGATCTCATTATTGACTCATTAGCATGTCTCTGAATCACATTCTGGATGACATTTGCTATGTTAACTCTGACAGTGCTAGTGTTCTCCCTAGTGACCCATGCATTGCATTGGCAAAGATACCCCCTACACACATACACACACTAATGCAGCTTCATTCATGACCCTGGGGACAGACTCATATAAACACATTCACACATACATATACACACACTAACCCCCCACCCCCATGTTTTCACTGAGCTTATCTGCACTGTGACTGCTTCCATAGGAGTTAAAAGGTGACTGCTGTCTCTTAAGAGTTCACGTTTTCCTCCAGCAGTGAAATTTTCCTCTGCCAAGCAGTTATCTGAATTGCTCAGAAACATAAATTGAGAGCTGCTGGAATTTTCTGAGGATAACAAATAACTAATTAGAATTAGCCACTACCCCAGACTGCCACATTATCATGCAGCTCTACCAATGAGACTACTTGTCATGATGAGGCCTTCACTGATTGGAAATCACAGTAGTAGGACAGTATGAATCAGAACGGCTTACCATGAGTGGAAAATGGCCATGTTAATGTTTCCCACTCTCAGTAAGCCTTTCTGAATACCAGCCATTGAATTGCACCATTGAAGGTCTACAGTTTAATCATGTGATTGCATGAATCTTGTCTGATCACCCATTGGAGGTAAAAGGTCTGGTGACTACTGTAGTGGGTCAGTAGCTGCACACCCAGATTGTCACCATGAGGCAGATTCTTGTGCAACTTATAGAGTCACACAGTTGCATATCCCTGACATCTGGGTCAACACTGCCTGGACCCAACCATGAAGGCAGTCAAGGATCTGGTTCAATGATGTATAGCTTGACTGATGGTTCTCATGTCAGTGTATCCTCCTCCTTCATGGTGTTCTCCTTGTGTGTCACTTTCCTCCCAGTATGTTCTCCTAGCATTCTTATCACCAGCTGTCCTCCCTCTGTCTGCTTTTCTCTGTTTTAATTTCTCCAAATCTTTATGGTTTCTATTAACAAACTGGGAATGGGTCAAAGTATGATTAAAATTCATGAAATTAGTATTATTTTTTTTTATGTTAGCCAGAAATGCTCTTCACAGCACCCGCAATGTGCCGAGAACTGACTCCTTTTGCAATTCATACAGAGTTACATGTATTGGTAGCATATCTAAGTATGATTGTAAATTCTTTTTTATAAGACCCATTGCTCCTACTACTATTGGACCTGTCTGGGTATCCTTCTTCCACACTGCCCTCATTTCTGCCTGTAAATCCTGGTATTTTATGACTTTGTGTCTCTGTACATAAGACGCTGTAGTCACTGGGTGTAGCAATTTCAATGATCAATGCTATTGTTGTCTTCTTTTCATGGACTACTATATCTGGTTTTCTCACATCTGTTTTTTGAACTGTTGGTAATGGGTGATCCCATGTGATATAAACTTCATCATTTTCTGTAATGCTCATCTTTCCAATACTTCTCAGCTGCTTCAATATTATAATGTTTGCACAATTCCCAATGTAGCAGTCTTTGTCATGTTATTATGCATTTCAGTATACAGTCCTTCTGCCATTAGTATATCACACCCACATAGGTGGTAATCCATTAAGTACGGAAGAGGTAATCAGGGACCTAGGGACCCAAGTTAACAGTAACCTCTCATTTGACACTCACATTGCCAAGGTGGTTAGGAAGACCTTCTATATTGCCCACCTTATCATGAAGGGATTCACATCTAGATCAAGAGAGGTCATTGTGCCCCTGTACTCTTCTCTTATCAGGCCCATGATTGAGTACAATGCCCCATTTGGGATGTATCTTACCCGACACCTGCAGCAGTTAGAAAGACCCCAAAAGTTCCTCACCAAGAGGATAAAGGGTCTCAAACATATGTCATATGCTGCCCGGCTGAAGAAACTCCAGCTCTATTCAGTCACATACCACCTACTCAGAGGTGATCTATGCCTGACGTACAAGGCCATGTCCAAACCGGAATTAATGGACATGCTCCACCTCAGAAAATCCAAATCCATCAGAGCCACGACAGCAAGAGATTTGAACCTCAACACAGAAATAAATAGGACATGCTGGAGGGACAGATTCATAACCCAGAGGCTCCCTACACTCTGGAACAGAATCCCAGTCCATGTTAGGCAGAGCCCCTCACTAACTCTCTTCAAGAGAAATCTTGACGAGTGGATGGGAGATCGTAGGTTTACCCCGGGGGTCATCTCTGTGTCACTGCTAGACAGAGGCACAGTAAACTAAACCCTAAATGGGCGTAGTATTCTCATCCCAAGGGGTGGCGAAAGCCACACACACTCTGGCTAGGCTTTTAAATGCCCTAGGGCAGATAGCCTAGTATGAACCTATGAACATATGAATACCCAGCAACAAGATGTGCAACTATTTCTGATTCTGCTTTACAAAACCTGCATTTGTCTGCTTCTCCCACATGTTCAATGGACTTTTTAAACCAATGTGAATGTAGTCTACTATCCTAGGACGCCAATATTAACCTTTCATCGTTTGGTTTAAAGTCACCTCTCCTTAACCATTCCTGTGTTCAGTCCTGACCAACATCAGGTTGTTCCAATAGTTTTCTGTACTTTTAACTATATTTAGACATTTTGCACATGTCTTGCTTTCTCATTAGATCCTTCACTTTATGTTCTTTCTTTTGTTTTGTTTTTTTTTTTTTTGCACATTCAGTTGCTGCCTGATTTTTATCTACTTGTGGTTTGATTTCCATTCCTACTTGCCACTGATATGCTTCTGCCAAACTAAGAAGACGTCATCTTAGACTTATTTTCTTCATGTTTTTAACACTTTCTCTTTGGATCTTGTGAGGTCAGCAAATATGTATGCAGTCCTATGATTGCAGATCTATACATGTAACCAATTTCAAGGAGGCCCATACTTCCTTCAGAACGGGGAATTTATAATCTTGACATACACTGATTTTTATAAATCATTGATAAGCATGACGCATTTTTCTTGTTTTTCTGTCCAGCTGATCCAATACCTTTCGGGGCCAGTAAATCACTCCAAAACTGTAAGCTAGGACAGGAAGAGCAAATTGGTTTATAGCTTGAACTTTGGTCCTAGATAGTGTTTTGGAATTAATTCATGTTTACAAACGAATCGCATTAACTGTTTAATTAACTACTTAACATTTTGGATTAGTTTATGTTTGTCACATGTGGGTACAGGGAAGTGTTTCAATGTTGAAAGTACACAGTGTTTATGAGTTCTGATGAAGTCTGCTACTTTGAAGACAAAAGTGCTTAACTCAGTTTTATGGTGTTTAATAAATTTGTGCTATTATCTCTTGACCGGGTTCTATGGTGTATTGCTCACAGCTTTTTTAGTTTTCTTAGTTTTTGGTTGTTGGGTGCAAGGCTTGTGGTGTCTTTCTTCCAAAAAGCTGTCAGAGCTGTTTTCAGTATTAATTTTAGTGTTCTAAAGTATGCCTTACTAAGCTTTATTTGCATTTGTTCATGTTTTATTGTTGATCTTTCATGAGTTCCCAAATATTTATGCACCCCCCCTCTTGCTCAAGTTCTTTTATATCACACTTCTGGCCCAGACTGATTTTTTCCTGGTACTGCAGCTTTCCTGCTTAAGAGGTTGCTTTTGCACATTTATGAAGACCAAATGACATTCTTATATCATCTGAGAAAGTTTTGACCACTTGCAGCTGTGGTTTCAGTTCCTCAACTGATGAACTATACAGTTTTAAATCATCCACAAAAAGTCTTTGCACTTTGTTGTTTTCTGGGAGCCAAATTCTAGCCATGACAGAATGGAGAGATGACAAAATCAGCAAGCAAAATAGAATCGTATTGGTGGAACTGAATTCATCCTCAAGTCTTGATGAGTACCTTCTCAAGGTGGACCCTGTTTTACAAAATCTCACCAAGAAAACACTGACACATAGACTGTATTTTATATAACATATATTATGGACAGAAGTAGGTTAAAAAACAGCTGGGTACACAAGTCCCAGTATAAAAAAGTGCTCAGTCCTGGTAGGCACACTAGTACCAGGACTGGAAAAAAATGAGAGTGTAGAATCCTCAAGACACAGAAACATTCCTACAATGGGGTAGGCCAGGCTCAGGGGGAGGATGACTCCCCTGTTGTAGAAGGAAGTAGTAATCTGCAAAAAAAACACAAAAACTGACATGTGAAAAAGATCCATAAAGGTGATACAGTGCACTGTTAAGGAAAAGAAAGAAATTATGTATTGTTACTATTATGCAAGAAGCCAGAATTTCCAGATAGAAGATATACAAAAAGATTAAGAGAGAAATTAGAGGAAAGAAAAATAATTGCACAAGGAAAACTGTCAAAAGCTTCAAATGCAAATTTGTGTTCATTAATTAAGAGATTCTCATGAAAAACTTTATGAATACCAAGAAATCTTGTGCAGTTTGGAAAAAGAAGTGACCGAGGAAGTGCGAACATATAAAGAAGAAATCTAGAGATTTTTGAAAAGTATATAAAAGAAATACGGGCATAAGAAACAAAAAGAGATATGATGGTACAATATTTATGCAGAGGAGAAAGCCAAATTAATCAATACAAAAAAGCAGCCCCAAAGATATTTGAAGAGAAATACAGGCAAAGACACCCAGGTATGAAAAATTTCACAATACAAAAAATAAGATCACAAAGGTGAAAAGTAGAACAGAAGCTTGGGAAAGTAGAAGTTAAACAAATAGAAGCTGAAGTTATGGAATACCTGTGAAGTGAAGGATTTAGTGGAGAAAGCCTAGCACAGATTATGTCACAGCATGATAGAACAGTGAGTCCCCAAACTAAGGAGAAACTGGTGGAGCGGGAGCCATCTGAAAAAGAAATCTAGGGATTTAACATGGTGCAATGTTTATGCAAAGGAGAAAGCAAAACTAATCAGTGCAAAAAAAGCAGCACCAAAGATATTTGAAGAGAAATACAGGCAGAGGCATCCAGATATGGAATATTTTACAATACAAAAAATAAGAAAACAAACAGGGAAAGCAGAAAAGAGTATTAGTAATGGATAAGATACAGAAATAGAAACTGAAGTTATGGATTACCTGCGAAGTATAGGATTTAGTGTAGAAAATCTGACTCTAGTAACCTTAGAACATGATAAATCAGTGATTCCCCAAATTAGGGAGAAACAGGTGGAATGGGAAGCATATGATCACTTGTCACATGAAGATGCTCTGGAGCCTTCAGTAAGAAACCAGCATAAAACTTCAGTCTGAGTTGCAGAGCAAGGAAATGAACAGGAAACGAAGGGAACTGACAGAATCAATATTGTGGAGTGATAGATCAATGAGTTCCCATATGAAAGAGGAATGGATGATGCAGGATGCAGCAGAAGGGAAATGTAACAGGAAGAATATATGCCCGCAGGAAACAGAGAGCAAAGAATGTTCCCTCAGTTTAGAAGAAAATTATCTGAGGTTAAGATCAATGCAAGAAATTGATTACAGAAAGTAAATAAGACCCAAAATTTTAGAAGTCTGATAAAACAGATGAACAAAGTAATCAAGACTTTTAACATAAATTTGTGTGATATAATAGAAGTAAACAGGATATATTACTGTGCAGCTAAATTAATAACAGATAAAGTCTTCCTAAAAATGCAGAGCAGTAAGGGAAAGGAAGGGAAGAAATAAAATGCCACCCGAGAAGTATCGATTAGAGAAAACTATAAAGCAATAAAGACAAGAAGTGTCACTGTTAGAAGAGTATAGAAGAGGGAACAGATCAACAAAATACTTAGAAAGATAGGCATGATAAAAGCAATACACAGTATTAGAATAGACCAGGATCTGTCATACACTATTGCAAATAATAATAAACTAAAATACTTCAACACAGACAGTAAAACTTAGAAGACATGCAGATAAATATAAAGGAAAAGTACAAAATAAGTAATTCATTGATGACACCCCAAAAGGTTTTAGAGAGGATTGGGAAACAAAGCAAAAGGAATAGAACACCACTAAACAAAAAGAAAAAGAAATGGACACATTTTGAGAAATATACATGAAGACCTTGTGGAACATAACAAAGATGAAGAATGGATAGAAGAAGTAAAAGAAACCATAAGAAGTTTAAATATACAAGATATGAAATGGGATGACATAACGGCCAGAGAAACTGAAACAAAATTAAGAAAAGCTCCTAAATGGAAAGCCCCTGACTCAGATGCAGTACTCAACTTCTGGCTAAATGTATTAATATCTTTACATGAAGATTTAGCCTTGAGTAACAGCTCCTTATATGTGCGTCCCAAACAGACACCAACCTGGTTAACAACAATAAAAATGATACTTCTCTTTAAGAGTGACTGCAGTGGTGGTGCTGTGGTAGCATTGTCGCCTCACAGTAAGACGTTGCCCTGTTCGATTCTCAGCTAGAGCGTCTTCTGTATGGAGACATGCGTGAATGGGCATACCTTCGCTGAAGGTTGTGCATCAGAGCTGGCAACTTGGCACGTAAAAATCTGCTGCCAATCATTAGCGGACTGCAGTTCCGCTGTGGCAACCCCTAACCGGGAAAAGCTGAAAGACACAACAACTTCTCTTTAAGAGTGAACGTGTAAGCCATCCTAGCAACTACAGACTAATAAGTTGCTTTCTGACAATGTACAAAGTATATACAGCCTACAGAGTCATTTAAAAGAAAATTCAGTCACGGAAATAGAGCAAAAGGGTATCAAAAGGAAGTTCTATGGAACAAAGGATCATTTGTTGCTAAATAAAATCATAATTTAAAATTAAAAAAGGGGAAGAATCTAAGTGTGGCATGGAAAGATTACAAAAAAGCATTTGACACCATCTCATATTCTGTAAAATTCCCCAAAGCAGACAGAAGACAGTTCAATATGCAGCTAAATCCAAAAACTTGATGAACCAGCAAGTAATCATACCAAAAAACTGTAGTAAGCCTGTATTAAGGAATAAACGGCTGTAGGATGTTTTATTGTTTTTTGTTTACATATTTATGAATATCTTTCATGTTTTATTTATTTGTGCTAATGTTTTTATTATTATTTTTCATTTTTTATCAGATTTTATGCTAGTAAATATCATCTACTTTATATGCCTTTAAGCTGAGAATGTGGCTGCATGAATGTTTGTTCTATTGGCTGTTAAGCTGTTTGAGATGATGTCATTTGCATATAAGTTATTCTGTCCCCATTCATGTTTGTCTGAAGAAGCGGTATGGTATTACCGTGAAAGTGCTAACTTTCTTTCTCTGCACTAAAGTTTTTTTGTATGATTACTTGCTGGTTAATCAAGTTTTTGGATTTAGCTGCATATCGAGCTGTCTTCTGCTTGCTTTGGGGAATTTTACAGTTTTACAGTTTCATTTGGTTGCTGCAGTTGGGTTTGTTTTTGTTGTTCATACTGTTTGCAGCTATGACAGAAGATGCTTCAGATTTGGGAAATCTGCATGTAATGAACAGACTACATAATTTTTTGAATATTCAACAAAATCCTCTGTGCATGGGGGATTTGCGACTGGACACTGATTTGAATGCTGTGTGTACCATGGACAATAAGGCTCGTGAGGTGAGAAAAAAATTTTGAGAATAATTTATACAAGTTTAAAAGGTTACAATGCCAACGATTCCACCTTGAGGCTTATTTGGAACATCATGTTATTCCCAGAGGCCTACGTGTCTTGAACATGCCGACCTATGGGAACACCTATCCAGACCTTTTGGCCAGTTGGCAGAAGATCAGTTTGGATACAGGTTGTGCCTATTTGAAACTTTTGATCGAGTACTTCTCACCTGTTGAGGCTGAATTAGCCAAACAGATTAGAGAAGAGCAGTGTGAGCTGACACAATGTTTGGGACTGGATGCTTCAGATATTTTTCTTAATGACATCATAGAAAAAGTGAATGCATATGAACGACGTCTCCTAAATGTGAAGAAGTAAAGCTGGTTTGGGACATCACTGATTTTCATAACCAGCATGTCTTTCCATGGCCTAGAACACAGCATACTGTTAATCGTACTGATAATAGAGATTCTTCTGTTCCTACTGAGGGGGCGAAGAAGCAGATTTTAGCATCATCCACTTCAGTTTTAGTCCCTGTGTAGGGGGCTATTGTTGAGCCCCCTGATACCATGAACATAGGTGGGAATTTATGCACTGAAGTGACTTCACCGGAGCCTCTGAGTTCGGTGTATTCCACACCAATAATAGACTGTCCTAGTGTTACCAAAAGTACTGAACCAGCTACCCACAATGACTTGGGTCCAGTGGTTAGAAGGAAGATACTGCCCCCACAGTCTCAGCTGGATTTTCCGATTCTGCCCCTCCCCGTTCGTACAGGGAGGAAATACTCTTTCGACAACGAAACACAGAAAGGACAGAAAAGCAAAGAACCCCCTTCTGTCCAACAGAACCGCTCCTTGAAAAAGATGTGGGGGATGGGAACCACAACTTAGTTTGGAATATTTACAGACATGTTTTAACACAGCATGAATTGTCAATATTGTCAAAAGGGTTATTGTTTATACCCGCAGCTAAAGTGGATTTTGTTGACTGTATGATTAATTTACGTTTGTTTGCACATAATTTGTCTTTACGTATGTTCTTTGATGATGGACCTAATATTTCTGAGAGGCAAGATACTGAATTTAAGGTTTTTAGGAAACCCAGTGTTTTTACACCAGCTTTTACACCAGCACTTAATGTCTTCCTCACAGTTTGTGAGAAAGAAATATATCAAGTCATTAACAGAATACAGATGACAAGTTGTAATAATCTGACTAGACTTGAACAACAAGCTTTGAATGATTTGATTAAGAATGAAAATATAGCCATCCGCCCAGCAGACAAAGGCAGCTGTGTAGTGATTTTAGATTCTGGATATTATTATGATATGATGAATCAGATGCTGTCTGATACTAATACATATATTAATGTGGAAGCTGATATTGTGAGTGTGATGAAGAATAGAATAGATAATTGTTTACTTGAATGCTTTAATCTAGGTTTACTTACCAAAGAACTATTTGATTACTTTATCACTGAATTTCCTGTTGTTCCTCTGATTCATGGCTTACCCAAGATCCACAAACACCCTACATTCCCACAGTTTAGACCGATTGTAGCTGGGAGTGGTTGGTTGACTCAGGCTATGTCCATTTATTTGGACAAACAACTTTGAATACTTCTTGATATGAGTGAAGTTGTATTGAAAGATACTGAAAACTTTTTGAGAGATTTATATAATGTGACCAGTGAGGGGGATGTGTCGGATATTCAATTTTTAGTGACGATAGATGTTGTATCCCTGTTTACATGCATTCCTAACCAGGAAGGCATTAGTATGGTAAGGGCAGTTTTGGCTGGGGGTAGTAATATGACACAAAGCATATTGACTTCCTGTGCATGCTTCTAGAGCTGGTCCTTGAACAAAATATCTTTATGTTTCAGGATAAATGTTACTGGCAACAATCTGGCGTGGCTATGGGGATCAGCTGCGCTAATTCTTACGCCAATTTGGTGATGTCAGAATGGGAATTCCATCATGTATTGGGACAACATAGAGGTCATATTGCATATACAGATGTTTTGTTGATGACATATTTATTGATTGGAAAGGCAACAAGCAAGAGCTTGACTTGTTTTTTCATTCTTTAAATAATAGTAGTCATTTTTTGAAATTTACCCTCACTTGTTCCCAAGTCACTGTTGATTTTTTGGATGTGAACATCCGGCTGGAGAATGGCAAAATGCTGACCAGGATGCATAGGAAGGACTGTTATAGACCGTCATATCTCCATAGGTGGAGTATGCATCCACAACATATATTTGGGAACATTGTGAAAGGTCAAGCCTTCAGGGTCTCAAGGTTGTCATGTACTACTTCTGACTTTGAAGGAAGTTTGTCAGATTTGAAGAAAGAGTTTGCTATCAGGGGTTACACCCAAGTTGAAGTTGATCAAGCTTGTGCCAGAATAACCAACGAGCGTGAGAGTAGAGTGTGTTCATATTTTTCTGCTCTGTATAGGCAATCAATCAGATCACCTTGTAGGTATTGTTGTCCTCCCATTGTTTTGAAATTTTTCCATGGTGTAAATATGGTGAAAGATATAGTTACCATGAACTGGCATATTTTACAGACTGACAGCAGATGGTCCGATATATTAGCAGATGGCCCTAGATTTGTATATAAGAACCACAGTAATTTAAGGCAACAGTTATGTTTTCCCAGACATGTTATGTCTGGATCCCAAGTTTTGATGGGTACATCTAAATGTCATAAATGCAATTTTTGTCAGTTTATAGATGAGTCTAGGTTCTTTAGGCACCCTGTCACGGGCTACTTGTGGAAGTTGAGGGCATCTGCTGATTGCTCCACCAGGAATGTGGTTTATTTAGCACATTGTCAGTGCTGTTTTAAATTCTACATTGGTAAGATGAACAGGAGCTTAAAAGAAAGAATTAGGTACCATGTGTATTGCATGAAGAAGCAATATGATTTTAGTACCTTAGTGAAACATGTTTTATCTACTAGCCCTGAACACAACTTTGTCTTCCAGGTATTATGTGTGATCAGCCCAGGTCAGAGAGGTAGTGACTCGTACTGAGGTAGTCGAGTTAGAGTGGATCTTGAGGTTGGGGGTACACCTAGTTATGGGGTTGAATGATCATGTCCCCATTAAGCCTGTATTAAGGAATAAATGGCTATAGGGTGTTTTATTGTTGGTTGTTTACATATTTATGAATATCTTTCATGTTTTATTTATTTGTGCTAATGTTTTTATTATTATTTTTTATTTTTTATCAGATTTTATGCTAGTAAATATTATCTACTTTATATGCCTTTAAGCAGAGAATGTGGCTGCATGAATGTTTGTTCTATTGGCTGTTAAGCTGTTTGAGATGATGTCATTTGCATATAAGTTATTCTGTCCCATTCATGTTTGTCTGAAGAAGCAGTATGGTATTACCGTGAAAGCGCTAACTTTCTTTCTCTGCAATAAAGTTTTTTGGTACGATTACTTGCTGATTCATCAAGTTTTTGGATTTAGCTGCATATCGAGCTGTCTTCTTCCTGCTTTGGGGAATTTTACAGTTTTACAGTTTCGTTTGGTTACTGCAGTTTGGTTTGTTTTTGTTGACCATCTCATATTCATAGATAAAAGAGTGCATACAGATATATAAGACAGGTTTACTCTCAAAATTATGAAAGTCATTATGAAAATCTGTTCAGAACCTCGAATGGAAAGGCCAAATCACAAATTTCACTTAGGTGAAATGTTGAATATGCTGAACAAATTTAGCAGATATGACAGCGTCACAGAATATAAAACATGATATCTGCATAGGAGCTCAAGTAAGTATAACTCCTACACTTCACATCTCATCTTTGCAGGGGTCAAGTGCCCCTGCATCCCCAACACCCCCTGCTATCTATATATTCCAACTCCAAAATCACACTACAGTAAGGAAAGGGATGAATGTCCAGTCCGCACTGTACCACGATCTCTTGCCCTTAGATCGACTTCATATCAGTGAATGCACAGTGGCATTCACTGTTATGAACTACCTACGGTCAGCAACACAACAATCGACCATCTGCTGTCCGGCATCCCATCTGCAGAGAATCTGTGTTTGGGATTTTGATAGTAAACCATATAACATACACCCTACACTGATCAATTAAATTACTAGGAAACAGTGGCAAACCACTTTGCAATTAAGTCATGACAAAAAGCAAATTATTATCCAAGGCATAAAAATTCAGAGGGGGATATTCCAGGGTGATTCTTTACCACTCCTGTTGTTTCTCTTCCCTTAACCCAGTAAGGTGTTTACTTAACATAGTAGGTCTTGGTTATAATATGGCTCCCAGAAACCAAAGATTTCTCATCTACTTTTGTATTTCACTTAAAAATATAGTTCATCGGGTGAGGAGTTGATAGGATAACTGCAAGTGGTTAACACTTTCTCAGATTATATAAGAATGATATTTGGTCTTGATAAATATGTGAAAGCAACATTTAAAGCAGGAAAGTTGCAGTACAGAGAAAATATCAGTCTGGACAGGAATGTGATATAAAGGAACTTGACCAGGAAGGAGTGTATAAATTTTTGGGAACCGAAGTATTGGCAATAAAACATGAACAAATACAAATAAAACTCAGTATAGAATACTTTAGAAGACTAAAACTAATATTGAAAACAGCCCTGACACCTAAGAATAAACTCCACACTATAAACCAATATATTGTACTAATGGCAGAAGGACTGTACACTGAAAAGCATAATAATGTGATGAGATTGTTGCACTGCGAATTGTGCAAACATTATGGTATTGAAGTGGCCGAAAAACACTGGAAACATGAACCACAAAGCATTATAGAAAATGAAGAAGTGTACATCACATGGGATCATCCCTTACCAACAGTTCAAAAGAACGATGCTAGAAAACCGGATAGAGTGGTCCAAGAAACGAAGACAAGAGTAGCATTGATCACTGAAATTGCCACACCCAGTGACTACAGTGTCTTGTGTACAGAGAGACACAAAGTCATAAAATATCAGGATCTGCAGGCAGAAACAAGAGCAATGTGGAAGAAAGATACCCAGACAGTTCCAATAGTGGTAGGAGCAACGGGTCATATAAAAAATAATTTACAATCATATTTAGATATGTTACCGATACATGTAACTCCATACGAACTGCAGAAAGAGTCATTACTGGGCACATTGCGGGTACTGCAAAGAGCACTACTGACTGAAAGATTGAAATAGTACTAATTTCATGAACTTTAATCATACTTTGACTTAGGAATGGGGTTGATTCCTGTCATGGTATTAGAAATCCAAAAGACTTGGAGAAATTAAAAAAGTATTAAGCCAGTTTGCTCTTCATGTTTTAAATTATAATTTTGGTTTAACTGACTGGCCCCGTTGAATCAATTGAACAGAAAAACAAGTAAAATGCTTCATGCTTATCACATGATATATAAAAATCAGTGTGTACCAAAATTATATATCCCTTGCTCTCAAGGAGGTATAGGCCTCCTTGAACTTGATTATATGTATAGATCTACAACTGTGGGACTGCATGCATATCTGCTGACCTTGTCAGATCCAAACATAATGAAAGTTTTACAACATGAGGAGAGGAAGTCTAAAATGACCTCTCTGCTTAGTTTAGCAAAGCATTCAAGGGTTAAGTGGGAGTGGAAATCAAACCAGAATTAACCAAACATCAGACAGCAACTGAATGCACCCAAAAAACAAAAGAAATAATATAAGGAAAATGATCACATGAGAAGGAGAGAAATGTGGAAAAGCCACGTATAGAAATCTCGTGGAACAAGCTCATGTTGATCAGGAAATGACACATCAAGGATTAAGCAGAGGAGAGATGAAACCAAAGGATGAAAGGTTAATAATGACATCACAGGATAGTAGACTACATACACATTGGTTTACAAACTCCACTGAACATGTCGCAGAAACAGACAAATGTAGGTTCCATAAAAAGAATAGGAAACAGTTGTACACATTGTTGCTGGGTGTGATATTCTCATGGTAGAGGAGTAATATGGTGACACTGTTGCACTAAGGCTTGTGCAAACACTACAATTTACAAATAGCTCATTAGCATGAGAAACATAAACCACAAAGCATTATAGAAAATGATGAGGTGTATATCACATGGGATCACCCATTACTGACAGTTCAAAAATACATGAGAGAAATCCAGATATAGTATTCCATGAAAAAACACACAAGCAGCATTGATCACTGAAATTGCTACACCTAGCAATTACAGTGTCTCACATACAGAGGGACACAAAGTCATAAAATATCAGCATTTGCAGTCAGAAAGGTGAGCAATATGGAAGAAAGATACCCAGACAGTTTCAATAGTAGTAGGAGTGATGGCTCTTATAAAAAGGAATTTGCAGTCATTTTTAGAAATGCTGCCAATACATGTAACACTATATAAATTGCAGGAGGAGGCAGTTCTGGACACATTGTGGGTGCTGCTAAGAGCACTTTTGGCTAACATCAAATATTAAAACAATACTAATTTCATAAACTTTAATCATACCCTGACTTAGGAATAGGGTTCATCCCTAGCATGGTATCAGAATCCCAAACGACTTGGATAAATTAGGCCATCAGAAACAATACTAGACAAATTTACTAACATGCTTCAAAATACTTGTTTGCTCTTTGCTTTCAAACTTCTCCATTTTAGCCAACACTCCTCACCAGTAACTGCTTAAGGTGGCATAACCTCGCTATAGCTTTACAGTCCTAAAATGTGGCCATTCTGTCTACAACTGAAAGTAACAATGAATCTGAAATAGTTTGCTCAACTATTATTTGCCCAAAATTTGGGATAGCCTCCCAATTAATCACTTAAATCACTTCAACAAGATTAAAAGCCTGTTTTCTTGTAAACGGTCATGTGAATTTCACATTACTTGATTAGGTTCTTGTTTCCCTACTTTCTGTCATGGATTCATAAGTACTTACCAGGCTATTGATCTGTGAGGATATTATGAAGCCTACCCTTGCATTCTTATGGTAGTTATCAGCCCTTATATTTTGCATCTGAATAACTCAAAACAAGGATATCTTGGGACATCTGCTTGTTTCCTGTATCCATGAGGGACATAGTTGCTACACCTGGGATCAAGTTGTAGTTTCCAGTCTATTCATCCAAATTACATTTTAATAAAATAAGAGAAATACTTCACTTTATGTTGAATGGAAGAGGTTTCCATGGATGAGATATGCTGTGTGATGCATGCCTATCCCTCCTACCTGTTCTATTTATGTTGAAAAAGAGATTGAGAACCTATGAGCAGGTGTTCCTGCTACTGTAGGACTTGTGAATGAGTAATAGATGTGACAGCAAAAGGTGTGCTGCGGCTGTAAAACTGGAGAGCATGAGGTTATCTTTTATTAGCCTGCAGGATGCTGAGAAGAGAGACAAGGCTGTGAAATGGTCTGCATAGTTTATGTAATTTAGGCCCCTATTAAATTTTTAGTGAGAAAGTGTTCCAGACATTCCAGTTGTGACAAGATTTTGGACAGGTACATACTGAATGGAGCATTATATTCAATGACTGACCGGAAGAGAGCAGAGTACAGTGAAATGATTACATCCTTGGACCAGAATGCCATACCTTTAGATATAAGCTGAGCGATGAAAAAGGACTTCCTTATAATAGTGGCTATGCGATGATCATAGGACAGTACATTCTTGACACAGGTTTCCAAATTGTTAACAAGAGGGTCAAACTTCAAGAGTGTGTTATCAATGTGACAGTTAAAAGGGAAGTCATGCTTGCCAAAGGGCACTACAGTATATTTCTTGACACTTAATTTTAGTACACGCCTTTGACACCAGCAATTTGTTTGGGAATGGCCCTATTGGCAGATATTAGTGTCCTCCAAGTATACATTCATCTGCAAATTTGGTCAGCCATAAACCCTTAACATTTCTTTGACCTCCAAGAAGTAAATGCAGTACACTACTAGTAAATGCAGTACTCTTTCAAAAGAGGTAGGGCCACTCACCCCAATGTGTTGCATTTGCTATTCAGTAAGTTACATAGGGATTTAAATTTAGCTGGGATGGCTTATCTACAATACCTAAGGGTGGTATGGTGTTGAATGCCTTTGTGGGGTCTAGATATGATATGTGTACTAATTTGCCTACATCCATTACTTCAGTAACCTTCTCAAAGATGTCAGCTAGGTTAACCAGGCAGGATATGCCCTTGACAAGTCCACATTGGTTTGGGTCAAGAGTTATAGGTTATCTATGTCCTTCTTTATTAATTCCATAATGATCCTTTCCACTGCCTTACAGATGAGGCTGTTCAGGCTTATGAGTCTTCAGTTAACTATATCCATTAACACCTCACCTTTGTCTGAAGCTTGTTTGGAGACTGATACCAAATAACCTCTGTAAGGGTCTGACAAGTCCTGTTTCAGGCTGACTAAAAGGCAACCCAGTATGTTATATTGTCCCACAGAAGTAGTGTTCTTGGCCTTGCACAGTGCCTTCAGGCACTGTTCTTGGGAGATGTGAGGGGATGTAGGTGCAGGTATGTGATCCAGAAATATTGGAGAGGATGACACTTGAACTAAATTTGTATACTAGTAGTCTGGATATGTCCTCTGGGTTCAAGTATTAGATATAATTAAATATTAGCTCTGCACTATGCTAGGCATTATTTCTGAGATCTCTAACATTTAGTTAAAGTGAAAGGAGGCTTTGTGGTTATCCTTCCCCATGTGGCTATGGCGATTTTTACATTATATCTAGCTTTGACAGATTTGTTCATGTTCTGGAGTTCCTTGTTAAGTTTAGCAAGAGTGTTATAGGCATCTTGGCAGTTAAATTTATTTTATGTGCAGTGTGTTTTGCTCTTTTATTACAGATCCAATTTTTATTAAGGTACCATCACTGGTGTTTATTTTTAAATTTGAAAATAAATCCAGTATGGAATATGAAACACAGACACTCTTTATTTAAAAAACAACAAAAATAGAGAGGTGAGTGCTTTCACAAGTATCCAACTCGTTTCATCAGACATTAAGGTCTGATGAAACAAGTTGTATACTCGTGAAAGTGCTCATTGTTGTTTTTTAAATAAAGAATGGCTGTATTTCATACTCCATACTGAATTTATTTCCACATTTTCACATTTGGTTTATACAGAGTTTGTCATCCTGCTGGAAGGTGCATTGTGCTGTTTTACATTGCTGGTTTATTTTTAAATTTGGTGTTGTATTTACTTCTGAGGGTGACAGATGCATCTATGCAGCTATTTACATGTGCATAGAATTTGGAAGTAAAGTATTCTGCATAAGCAGCTGAGTCATCAAGATGGAAGGTGTTTTTGAATTTAGCTAGGTTATCACTCCATTTAGTAGATTAGCCTTGGCATAATCTCTGAATACTGAGGTACTAGAATATGCTTCTGGCATTGGTCATAAAGTGAGACTGACTGATTTGTGACTCAGTCTGACCAGGGAGGAAGTTACAATTGGTGAGGAGCAAAGCTTACCCATATTGGTAAGAACCAGGTCTGGGATTTTATCACCTGTGGTTGGGGTGCAGGCTAACTGCTTCTAAGAGTTTGTATTGATGAAGTCCAACAATATCTGTGCACATATATTTGGAGATGCATGAGTCTCTCAATTAATGGAAGGGTAGTTGCATTCTACTAGGAGAATGGTGTTTGGATTAACGCAACATAGAGGGACTCCTATAGTTAGCTATGATATGATAGGGGGTTTTGTTAATAGTGAGTTGGATGTGGAAGAGTTCCAGGTCATTATCACATCTGTCAATTGTGGCAGTTCAATTCTTTTAAGACTATGGAGACACTACCATCTTTAGTGCCTTTATCTGATATGGTGGGTGTACCTTCCAAGTGCCCCGATTTTCATAAAATCTCCAGATTTTTGCCTCATATTTTTGGCCTGTTCCTCATAAAATTTGTGGTTTTCTGGCAAACTGGTGAGGACTGAAGTCACTAAATAATGACATACATTGGAGTTTCAGACTTCATATCCTTTACAACATGCATACTAACAGAAATCATGTTATTCTACAAACTTTCTAAGCTTATAACATCAAAATTTAAAATCTGTCCCTAGTTTTGAGCCTTTGGCCCTCCATTATTTTTGACTTTGTCCAGACTTCTTGTGCTAAGAGATTGAGAGGTGTAATGGTGGATCTGTATATATGGTAAGCATTTTTAGAGTGATACTTATATCAATGTTTTCCAAGGTAAGTAATGCTTGTAGGGAGTGGAGTTGTTTGTTAAGGTTTCTAGCATTAAACAACAATACCTATAGTATTCTCTTTTGTTATGCTGGAAGTTTTAGAAGGACAATGTTGCCTAAAAAGCACTTTGTGGGTGGACAAGGATTTAGCCAATATATGAAAGCCTTGGGGGGATAGGTACAGGCCATGCCTGGAAAAGCATTTAGGACTGTCTACCATCTTCTACTAGGCTGATATATATTTTACTCCCCACAGAATATTGGAAGCTAAGTCAATTATCTTTTGAAAGTATTACTACAACATTCTTGGTGATGGTAGAATGCTGCTTAGTGCTAGGTACACACCTGTTTCAGACACATATTTCGAGAGCTCCAGCATGTCTCTCTCCATATAGTTCAGGGAGGCACATCTCAAGTCATTTACACCTATGTGTTCTCTGTCTGTGTCATATATGCACTTGTGGTACAAAGCATGAGTGCATATGACACGTGAAAAATCCTGGCACCTGACAGGCACCTGACTCACAGCCTGCTGAGTGGCACACTGGTGTATCCCATTACAGAGTCACCTATGACTAGGATATTGCATTGCATGTAGGTTTGCATTATGTGCTTTTGAAACTGATTCAGTGTCTCTCTTGAGTCTTAGATGAATGTTGAGCTACCTGTGTTGTATGATTTTGGGATTCTGAGGGTACTTGTTCCTTAGGCTACATTTAAGTGGACTTTGCAGTTCAAGTAGGTTACTTTTAAGAACCTCAGCATATATTGGTCTATGTCTTTGGCCTGAGCTGTGTGTGATTGTTTGGCAGTGTTTAAAAATTCCCTAGAGGGTACTTTGTCAAAAGTGCTGTGGGACCAAAATAGTGTAACTACGGAAATGATTCTTTTGAGCAGGATTATAGAAACTGAATTGTGTAGTCATATTAATGCCCCACAAAGTTTAACACCATTGATTTCCAAAAAAACAATTGCTGGAAATGGAAACCAAAATCTAAACCAACTGTAACAGAATTATTGAATGTTGTAAAGAAGATAAAATAATGAAAGGTGAGTTCTTTAGAAAAGGGAACACGTGGACTACATAAAAACAAATGGAATATGTGGGAACAGTACACACAGAATAATGTTCAGGAGGAGGAGTGAAATATCAGGGATGGCAAGATTTGAGCAATCTCTGCAATGATAAACTGAATAATAATTATTAAGAAAGAAACCATAGATGTATAATGCATGAAAAGGAACAATCTTTGTAATGGTTTGTATTCTCATTTATAACTGCACACTTACCCATGTTACAATGTAATGTGTGAAGTTAACAAAGCTGCAAAAAAAATGTAATTAAATAAATAAACAAATATGTATAGTGCTGAATTTGAAGTATTGCATCATTTATTGCACAAACTTCTTTAAGAAAGTATCCATAGTAAATAACACATACTTCTCTTCCTCTAGAAAAAAAGTCAGTGACAATTCCATCATTGTGATTAATCAGATAAAATTAATTTAATCCACATCATGATCAGTTTGGATGTGGGCTCATTTCATTATGGAAAATGAATATAACTTCATGCAAAGCATAGCTCTCAGCTGCTTCGAATTTTGCAGAACACCTCTGACTATGTTTAATATTTTTGGTCTGCCACTTGTAAAATTTGTAATTTTCTGCAAATTATTCAGGATTACAGCTACTAAATACTGCCAGAAATTAGGGCTTTAGACTTATTCCACAGAAAATGAGTGCTAATGCAAAACTATTATTCTTTTAACTTCCTAAGTGTATAAGAACAGTGTTTAAAAAGCATTTCTGATTTTTGGCTTTTGTCCCTTATTATTTTTGACTTTGGCCCCTGATACTTTAGCAAAGAGACTGAGCTCTACAAAACAGAGGGAGAAAAAGTATACTATATTTTGTTTAACTAATGGTTGCTACAAAATAAAGTGAACAATACAAACTGCACATAATCTCAGACCTGTTCACAGATGATGTTTTTCTATGCTAACTAAAATGTAAATAACTTTATTATGTAAACTTATTTCTAAATCAAAGTAATAAGTCATTTCTGAATGCCACTCAGAAATAGATATATATTTTTATAATTGTATTTTCTGCATGTTGCCATGTAAGTCAAGCCTGGGTTTAAATGCCTGGATTAATTAGTAACCTGATAATTTTGCAGGAGTGCCTCACCATTCATTCTGCTATGAAGTCATCCCAATATATTAACATAAGCTGATCAGTGCTTGGAGTTGGCCATACGGTTGTTTTTATTCATTCTGACAGTTAAATTGGTGAAAGTGAACCAAATCAGATGAAAGTCATTTTAGAATAACACTCAACTTAAATGTACCAGCTGCAAACTACAGCATGAAAACTGTGCTTTGAATCCTCATTGAATACATATATCTATTGTTCATGCTGTCTGTTCAATTTACATTAATACTATTCAAACTCTAGGCTTATGATGAAGTACAAAAATGTGCCTTGTTATCATTAACTGCGCTTATTTGCATTTTGTTTGTAGGTAAATAGGGTTTATGTCATCCAGTAGCCCACAGAACAAGAAAAAATATGTTGTATGACCCCCTCAAAATCAGCAGGAACCAGTAGAGTGCTTTAGAGCATTCACTTTGAGGGTAGCAATCAGTATAGTTCATTTCCTATGTTAAATAATTTGGAATTAAGTTTCCTTTTTGTCTTGGTTTCATGAAGCTTTTACCCTCAAGGCACTTAGAGTGCGTTATACTTTTTCCCCAAAACATTCATCTGTTGTAACACAGTTAAATCTGAAAATGGACTGCTTCATTTTTCCTTGATGAGCTTCATAACATTTATCTGTCAGCCACTGAAAAGCTATTTAGAAATGTTGATGAAGTAAAAATGCATGACAGATTTGTACTGACAGGTGCAGAAACACTGGTAAGAATCTGGTGCTGGGCTAATGAGCATTTGGAGCATATGGTTAGGAATCAGAGATATGACTGACATTGTAGAGTTGTAGCCCACAGAAAAAAGCATGTCTGAAGTCTTCATGTGATCCTGAGGCATGCGAGAGGGACACAGTGAAATCCATCTCACACTGGTGGTTGACATTCCCATGTAAATAAGCATGGTACTGTTTTGTCAAATGCATGTGAGATGGCATGCAATTCAGAGCCAGTACTGTTCTGCCAAATGCATGTGAGATGGCATGCAATTCAGAGCCAGTACTGTTCTGCCAAATGCATGTGAGATGGCATGCAATTCACAGCCGGTACTGTTCTTCCAAATGCATGTGACATGGTATGCAGTTCCGAGCAGGTACTGTTTTGCCAAATGCATATGAGATGGCATGCAATTCAGAGTGGGTACTGTTTTGCCAAATGCATGTGAGATGGCGTGCAATTCAGAGCTAGTACTGTTCTGCCAAATGCATGTGAGATGGCGTGCAATTCACAGCCGGTACTGTTCTGTCAAATGCATGTGAGATGGCATGCAATTCACAGCCGGTACTGTTATGTCAAATACATGTGAGATGGCATGCAATTCAGAGCCGGTACTGTTCTGCCAGATGCATGCGAGATGGCATGCAATTCAGAGCCTGTACTGTTCTGTCAAATGCATGTGAGATGGCATGCAATTCAGAGCCTGTACTGTTCTGCCAAATGCATGTGAGATGGCATGCAATTCAGGGCCGGTACTCTTCTGCCAAATACATGTGAGATGGCATGCAATTCAGAGACATCCAGTGCTGTGCTGCAGCCTTAGAAAAATGTAGAACAATAGTCACATGACTACTCCAAGTGAAAACTCGCTTACAATGAACCGAGGTTCCTTCATAATCATTGGGATGATGGCACTATTCAGATGCCATACATCATCAACTCTACAGTGAAAATGATAGGCCAATGAGCAGCACTATTACCATGCCTGGCTACTGTATGACATACTGACTGCCCATAAATAGCAGCACAGAGCTTAGTGGATGCTCATACACTTGACAGACCATGCAAAATGGCAGAACATGAGCACACATACCACATGTCAATATTTATTACTGCTGCAGACCAAAGTCATGACAACAGTCAGTATAGTAGCATCAGGCACCTGCTGGGGACACCATGAACATATTGCAGCCATCCATAACTAGAGTCCTTCACCATTTCCTATTATGCATGGTAGTCCATGTGGATAATGTACTCTGCATGATCAGAGCCCTGACTAAAAGGACAGGTATTAGCTGCGATTTTTACTTCATTGCAGGTATACCCAACATCATAAGAGCCATAGACTGTAAACATCTTATAATACTCATGCCTAAGTCTATTACAACAGGTGTAGGACTGGGTTAGTCAGCAACTAGATAATGTGTGATGATCATGGATTTATACTCAGTGTGTATTTATAAACATCCAGACAATATCCAAGATGCCACAGACTGGTGTGGGTGCATAACAGAGTGTGCCATCTAAAGTATAAATATAAAATATGGGTATTAGATATGGGGTGGAGCATATCCTTTACAGAAAGGGTTGATGACACTATGGAGGAGGACAGCATACCAGACAGGGGAGGCATATCATCCCATTCATCAATAGATGCATAACATTATTAAATACGTATTTGGTCACATAAAGTTACAATTCTGCTGACTGGATATCTCTATTATTGCATTTCACTATGCACCCCATGAGGCATGTACACAGTCCTAGTATGCATGTTGCATAACATGACTGTGAAATGATGCACCATGATAAGCATCAGATCAACCAACTCATGGAGACATGTACTGACATCATAACATGGGAGAGGCTGATGCATGATGATAGAGGGCTAAGATAACCAAACATAACACAAAGTAGCATATCACATTTATATCACACTCATACTATCAATATTTAGGTAAATAATGTATATTTCAGAGGGAAAGTATAACAGGGTGGGTGTGTGTGGGTATAAGGGTGTGTGGGGGGGCCACAATGCTGTCCAATGTGCCTCATGCGTGGTCTTTTGTCACTCCCAATATGTAACTTATATGTAAATATGCAAAATGCACAACTACTGTTAACTTGTGGCTCCCCAAAGACATGCTAGAAACTCACAATAGTTGTCATGTAGTATGGCACTGTAGTGCAGTGAGTAATATGGTCACCTCACCCAAGATAGTCATTGGGTTGGTTCTCAGCAGGGATGCTTTCTGTGCAAAGTCTGCATGTCTTGACTGTATTTTCATAGGTTTTCTCTGGGTATGTATGTTTCCTCTCACATCCCAGAGACATTCCGCAGGTAGATTGGTAACTCCAAATTGTCCTCACTGTGTGTGTGTGCTATAGAAGAAAGTTCTGGCAATCTACTAACATTCTCTACTTGCCTAGTAAACTCTGTGGAACATAGTGGCTTTTCCTAGGGTTATTATAAGACTCAAGTGTGACTCAGCAGTATTGCACAGATGGCTAGGGTTCAGGCAAGGAAGGTACCATCGTTTTTTCTTCAACTGAGCAAACATGAACCATACAGTAAAATACATATGCAGCATCCACATGGTATCCTTGGAAGCAACATCCCAAATATCCACGCCATCCTGAGGGTCTGAACAATGACATTGCATTACTGCACAATTATACAGGAATATGTGTTATGTGTGGGTAATAATGCAGATAACTCTGCAACTGTACCCTTACCAATAGTGCTGTGCTTTGTAATGCTGATGAACTGCTTAACAGCAGGTTAGGACCATGTTGTCCTGTGCATGCTGTATGTGTCATGATCAGGGATGCTTGATAAGTCTGTGGGGTTTTCTACCCCCAAGGGATGGTCTACCACATGGCCTAGATGAAGGGCCCAGTGGTTACACAGAATTAATCCCCTCTGGTATGTTGAATCATTGGGGCCATTGTGTCAGTCTGCCTTTGTTGCACTAAGGTGTGTTCAAGCATTTCATATCACCTGTAATCAGTCCAGTTGACAAATAATATGCACCTACAAGGTTTACTTTGAGCTTATGCAATTTATTGCCAGTGTACTGTGCATCTAAGCATTGTGTCTACAGCTAGACAAAAACTGCACCTAGCCATCACTCCACCTTAATCACTTTTTCCCCAAACATCTTTGTTAAATTTTCACATAAGGCAAAGGCAATCTTACATTTATATAAATAAAAAACATAGAAAATGATACCACTTTAGTTGCAAACATTTTACAACACAGACACCATTGAAACAACTGTAGTTGCAAACATTATATTTCTGTTATAAACCATCCAGTTATTGTCAGTTAAGCAGTATATGGCTCATTCAAATCCTACCTCTTAAACCTCAGTCCCACTCTGCATATATTTTTTCCACAATCCCCATTTTTTCCTATGCAGTTTGCTCCTTCTCTTTTCTAAAGATCCCATTTCCAGTTGTTTTATCTCCGTTACTATATTCACTACTTCTAGTAAACTTGGCCTAGACTTTGATTTCCATTTTCTAGTAATTGCTTTTTTGGCAGCCACCATAATTAGACTCAGCATGGCTTTACTATGTCTAGGCAATCCTGATTCTGTAGCATAACTCAAAAAAATCATCTCCCCAGTCAGTCCAATCTGCTCACCCAGCATCTCCAACAGAGCGTTCTGCAGGGAATCCCTAAAAGTTTATTGTACTCCCAAAAATATATATTCCCATCTACCTCTTTCTTGCCCATCACAGCTCCAACATTTTCCATCCACCTGAGGAAAAGTTCTTTGGAGTCTACTTGGGGTATAAAAATACCTATGTAAACACTTCCAGGCAAAGATCCTAAATCTTCTAGACTTTGTCGCATATTTGGGAGATACACATATATCCCCCCCATTGTCTCTTTGTGAATTGCTTATCCAGTCTCGCTTCTCAATCCTTTCTAAGCTCTTCTGATTGAGTCTTATAATTATCATGCAATATTTTATATCTTTTACTAATTATTCCTTTTTTAATGGCAGCTTCTGTTCTAGATTCTATTAAAAAAACTCTACCAGTGCTGGTCTTTCATTTAGGAGCCCCCTGTTTCTTTCTCTTTGCCTATACTCCGATATCAATCCTTGATAGGGAAGGTAATCTCTAATCTGCAGTCCAAATAAATTCTTGGCCTCTTCCCATTCTATTACCTTATTGCTCCCAATACCTTGGTTCCTTTGCCAGTTTTCTCCAATAAATTCCAGCCCCCTCTTGCCTATTATCTGTATCCCTGACCACAGTCATCCCTATTGGCAAAAATCTCTTTTCTCCATTCTCGTGCTGGTTTGGTTCTTAGAATATTATTTATTTGACATTTTTTGACCAGGTTAGTCCGACTGGGCAGAAGCCCTTTTTCAGTGGAAGCTTGGGGGAAGAAAAAGCTCCATGCATGTTTACAAACATATAGTATAAAAAGTACAATGATACAGAAGATAAAAAGAATTATCTCAAGAAAGCATATTCTAAATTATGCAGTAAATTACATAGATACACTATGTAATCTAGAGGAATACAAAATATTTACATTAGAAATTATAAGCAATCATATACAACTGAAGTTGGGCAGTACAAGCCCTGTAGGTGCAGAACTGATGAGAGAGTGTGAGGGATTTGTAATGAGATAGGGATGGAGAAAAAAAGAGATTACTTTTATAGAAACTCAGGTAGGAGATAGTTGAGGGTTTACGTTAGTTGAGTAGCAGTGAGAAGTTGAAAAGTCAGCCAGTGAGGAGAAATGAGAGGAAAGAGGAGAATTTGGGTGGCAGAGAATTTTTCAGAGGTAAGAAACACACAAGGAAGGTTGTTATAGAGACAGGTTCAAGAGGAGGATATGTGACTAAGGAGACAGTCATGGAAGGTGATTGCAGTGACGGATCCAAGAACTATTAAGATAGGTTTTGATAGCAACAATTAATTTTTGTTGGTGATTAATATTCCTGATTTCTAAAGGAAATTAGTTCCAAACAAGAGCAGGGAGGTAGCTATAGAGTTTTTGGCCTGCTTTGATTTTGGGTTTGTAGATTTGGAGTAGGTTTTGGTCAGAGCTACGGAGAGACCTAGGAGGAGTATAAATGGAGACAAGCGAGGCAATGTCAGGGCAGGAGGAGGGTTGGTACAGAATAGTATGTATGAGCTGAAGTTGGGTAGAGAGTAATTAGTGAGTATGTAGCTTAACTCAAAAAAATCATCTCCCCAGTCAGTCCAGTCTGCTCACCCAGCATCTCCGAAAGAGTGGTCTGCAGGGAATCCCTAATACTCCCGGCTATTTTATGAATATAATACTCTGTATGATTTTGGTTGTTCTCCTTAAGAGTCTGCATCCAAAATTCCAATTGCTCCTTATTTCTTGAGCTTACTCCCTCTGTCAGCATCATTTTCCACTTTGAATTATAGTTTTCTTCTTGTGCTATGTATAAGAGCCTTAACTGTGTTGCTCTAAAATACCCCCTCAGATTAGGTAATCCTGGTCCACCTTGTCCTATTGGTAGAATCAGTTTATCCCACTTGACCCCTACTGTCTTCCCTTCCTAGATAAAATCCTTCAACTTTTTTTAATTGCTATCCACAACTTCTGTCCTGTTGATAAAAGTATGCCAGACTTGTGTATAAGACTAAAGGGACTAAAGACATTTTAATGGCTTGTATCGTAGTATCCATATCCATATAACAAAACTTCCAGTTTCTCAATTTTTGTATTATTTTCTATTTACTCTCTTCCCACATATCCTTAGCTGCCACCACAGAGTAATTTCTAATCCATACTCCTAAATACTTCATTTTATCATGTCCCCATAAATATGGATATTGTTGGACCAATCCGTGTGTGGGTACATAATTTACGCTATTTCTTTTGTTTTAGGTTTACTAATTTTGTATCCCGAGAAGATTTGAAACCGTCTTAAAATGTTCCACAACACTGTAATGTCCCTTTCTGGTTTTGTCATGTATAAAATAATATTACCTGGAAATAGAGTCAGCTTTTCCTGACTGCCATAATAATTATATCATTGAATTTCTGAGTCCCTTATTTTCTTTGCCAATGGTTCTAAATATAATGCAAACAACAAAGGGGAAAGAAGACAACCCTGCCTGGTTCCTCTACTCAAGCAGACACTCCACCTTAATCATATGCCAGATCAAAGCATGTTCTTTACATTTCAGTCACTGTCCAATTAATGAATGGGCACACACACACACAGACACACACACACACACACACACACACACACACACACACACACACACACACACACAAGCACCTGCAAAGTGTAATTTGCAAACCTACCACCAGTATTATCACTTTGTGCACATCACAGCTCTTTGCAGGTCTTCTTTAACCACAGCAAGTATCAGGCATCTAATATACCCTAGGATGTGCATGCTTTGACCCCAGATGGATACTTTCAACACTACCAGTAACCACAGATTGTACCCTAGTTGCCCGCTGAGCTAGCAGAGCTCCAGTGTTGGATTCCCAACTGGTAATGACTGTGGCCCCAGTAGTAAAAGAACCATCTGCATTCCCAGGTTGTCGGAATATTTAGTCGCATCACTGATATCATTATGGTCTTCTGCAGGTATTGTCCATGCAGGCTGCCACTCACCGCTACAAATGACTCCAGCAGCACAACCTGCAAGGTGACATCATCTGCCCTGTATTGAAACACACACTGAAGATGCACATTTCAATGATCTCAGAATCCACATAGCAGGGATCTTCAACCTCCTTATATATTACAATTGAGACTTATGATATTGCCCAAGTACCAGCACTGGAGTCCTCAGCTGTGAAAAGAATGCCTAGCATATCTGCACCCCCCCCCACAGAAGCAGAAGAGACAGTCTCATGTACATGTGCACATATCCGTGTCCTGCTGCCTCTGATACTGATATGCAATGGGTTGCCCAACAGCCTTCCCGCGGATGCCCAGTCATGCACCATCTCCATGCTGTCACACATTTTCTGGTAACCTGCCATATAAAGGTCATACGTGGGCTATATAACACAACTACACAGCATATAAATATGAAAGCAACAATTAAAACTGCACATACCTGCAGCGGACGCACCCATATCATGTCCTTCAGTATCATGCACTGAACGTTCTCACAACATAGCCATCTTGGGTGAGATCAGCTGAGACTATAATGGTAGCCTTCCACATTGCTCCAGCAGCATTATTTCACTGGCTAGATTTTTTTTCTTAGTTTTATCCAGCATTCCAGGAAGCCTTCTGTGGTACATAGGCATCAGCCAGCCATGGTCATCAATGGCATTTACATCAACCATGACCTTTTCTCATCACCTATCCTGTGCATCTATGTGGTGCCCCAGTAGGAAATCCTAACTGGAGCAAATAAAATTTAGAAGGACTTCATGTTCTTCCCTTAAGTCCATATTCCTTTCCATTATCCAAACTATACAACACCTTTAAAAAAGGATTAAGAACAGGCAAATTATTCATTT
The DNA here is from genome assembly GCF_019279795.1 of Protopterus annectens. NCBI lineage: Eukaryota > Metazoa > Chordata > Ceratodontiformes > Protopteridae > Protopterus > Protopterus annectens. The sequence continues at coordinate 402,421,104 of NC_056750.1, read as the reverse complement.
GCAAGATCCTGCTGCATAGGATGGCTGTCACTATGTGGGAATATCACTTATAATTAATACACTGTGACTCAGTGCAAACTATTAATACTTACATCCACACTCATACAAATGGCTGACATGCTTACTGACAAAAAATACAGATAAACAGAATGTGTGTGTGTGCGTGTGTGTGCGCACGTGTGTGTGTGTGTGTGTGTGTGTGTGTGTGTGTGTGTGTGTGTGTGTGTGTGTGTGTGTGTGTGTGTGTGAGGGGTTAAGATTTAAAAGATCTTCCTCCTGCAAAAATACATAAAGAAGTCCCATGGGTTCATAAAGGTTCTAAATTTTGCCCGTAATGCTCTGCTGAGATGGGTGTTGGTGTGTACTTTGGTACAGTACAGAATGTGCTGTGCAGTACAGATGTCCAAGCACAGTAAACAGGAAAATGCTTGTAAGTTTGGATTCTGAATAATATTTTTATGACTGCAAATACAGCACATACAAGTAGAATAGTGTAACCAATCTTTGTTTCTCCCACAGGACCCTAGCTGTCTGGCTCATCTGTGTGGAGGTTGGCAATCCACTCTAAATGATTAGAGGACTATAGGGGACACACAATACTGGCCTAAGAAGATGAGCACAGTGTCCTACAGCATCTGATGTATAATGTTATTCTTCAAAGGTATGCAGTACACTCTCTGACACATACCACTGGCACTCAGATGTAGGCTGTGCACATGATAAAATGTCTTGCTCTCTACATATGATTACCAGAGTGTGTTTATAAATGTGAATGTCAGATCTTGTTACTGGGTGGTCCAAGTATTCCACAACTAGGCAGATGAACTATCCCCTTAACATACATTAAACTGGTAGGGCAGTATGGTACATAGGATTTGTCATGGCTTTATTCATGTTAAACACAACATGATATAATGGCCATGTGCTGTGCATCGCACCTGCACCTAGTATCTACAGCTGTAACCCCAGGCACATCTGTTGAGATACATGTTTGCACATTGTGCACATCTGTTAGATTCTGTCATATGTCTCAAGATGGCATAGATGTGTTAGCAGCAGACCTATGTGTTATTGAAGACAGAATGATATGGTACACAGTTGGGCACACTCATGCTTGTGCTATGCTATAAATGAAAACAGCAACAATCAGTAGTCATCATAGGAGTAAACTGAAACAGATGTGTATGTTCACACAGCTATAAATGCATTCAGACAGACAGCAAAGGTGTACTGAAGGCATTAACCCTACTATTGGAAAAGGTTTTGCATTTACAAAAGCTATGGCACCACTAAAATGCTGTGTACTGTACCCCAGTTTGGGGATAATGTAGAAATAAAACAAGATCTTTCATCAGTCAGTGTCTTGCTTTCCTTTCTAGCTGCCTGGCAATGAGGAACTGCAGTGTAGTCATACAGAGGTCTTGCATCCCATTGGAGCATCCCGAACAGAGATTACAAAAAAGCATTTGACGGTATAGCACATTTTGAGGAGGCCCATATTTCCTTCAGAACGGGGAATATATAGTCTTGGTATGCACTGATTTCTATAAATCATTTGATGAGCATGAAGCATCCATCTTCTTTTTCTTTCCAACCAATCCACCACTTTTGGGGCCAGCCAGTCACTCCAAAACTGTAAGTTAGGACACGAAGAGCAAATTGGTTTATAGTTTGGACTTTGTTCCTAGATGTCAACGCTGTTTTCAGTATTAATTTTAGTCTTCTAAAATATTCCTTACTATGTTTTATTCCCATTTGTTCAGGTTTTATTGTTGATCCTTCATCAGTTCCCAAATATTTATACACTCCCTCTTTTTATATCACATTCCTGTCCCAAACTGATTGGTGCTGCAGCTTTCCTGTTTTAAAGGTTGCTTTTGCACATTTATCAAGACCACATGGCATTCTTATATCATCCGAAAAAGTTTTGACCACTTGCAGTTGTGCTTTCAGTTCCTCATCTAATGAACTACACAGTTTTAAATCATCCACAAAAAGAAAATGAGAAGTCTTTGGTCTTGTTGTTTTCTAGGAGCCAAATTGTAGCTATGACCTAATCTGTTAAGTAGACAGTTTAACAGATTAAGGGCAAGACAAAAAAGCAGTGGTGACAGAGAGTCACACTGGAATATCCCCCATTTGAATTTTTATCTCTAGAATAATAATTTATCCTTTATCATGGCTTAACTGCAAAGTGGTTTGCCACTGTTTCATGGTCGCTGTAATGTAATTGATCAGTGTAGAGTGTATCTTATATATTTGTAAGCACTGTTTTATCCATGAATGTAGGATACTGTCAAATGCTTTTTTGTAGTATATCCATGCCATACTTAGATTCTTCCCCTTTTTGCAGTTCTCCGTTATGACTTTATTTAACAAAAATGATCCTTTTTTCCATATGACTTTCTTTTATTACCCTTTTGTTCTATTGCCATGATTGAGTTTTCTTCTAAATGACTATAAACTCTGATGGCATAATTTCCAGTGTTTAGTTTATGTCATTGGAAAGCAAGTTATTGGTCTATAGTTTTAGAATAGCTTACAGGTTCACTGTTAAGTATGAGTATTGTTTTTCCTGTTGTTAACCAGGCTGGTGTCTGTCTGGGGTGCAGATATAAATAGTTCTTACTCATGGCTAAATCTTCATGTAAAGATGTTAATACTTTTAGCCACAAGTTAGGTACTGCATCTGGGGCTGGGGTTTTCCATTTAGGAGCTTTTCTTAACTTTGTTTCAATCTCTTTGGCCGTTACTTCATCCCATTTCATATCCTGTACCTTTAAACTTCTTATTCATTCTTTTACTTATTCTCGCCATTTAGCATCTTTGTTATGTTCCACAGGATCTTCATAGATATTTCTCCAAAATATATCTATTTCTTTTTTTTTTTTTTTTTTTTTGGTGGTGTTTCAATTCCTTTTGCCTTGTTTCCCAATTCTCTGTAAAACTTTTTGGGGTCATGAATAAATTGCTTATTTGTACTTTTCCTTTATACTTTTCTGCATATCTTCTACGTTTTTCTGCCTATGCTGATATTTTTAGTTTATTATTTATGATAATGCACAATAGGTCTTGATCTGTTCTTATACTAAGCATTGCTTTTATCATGTCTATCTTTCTGGGTATTTTTGTTTACCTGTTCCCTCTTCTATACTCTTTTAACAGTGACACTTCATGTCTTAACTGTTTTATAGTTTTCTTTGTATGATACTTTCATGATGGCATTCGATTTCTCTCCTTCCTTTCCCTTACTCCCCTGTGTTTTTGTCGTAAGACTTTATCAGTTAATAATTTAGCTGCACAGCTATCCTGTTTACTTGTGTTATATCACATGAATCTCTATGGACAGCCTTCATTTGTTTTATCAAACTTCTAACTTTTTGGGTTTTATTGACTTTCTGTAGTCTATTTATTTCATTGATCTCAATATGACTGTCCATCTATATTAAATCAAGCAACTCTTATCTTAGATCATTTGCTTCTAAACTGAGAGCACATTCTTTGTTCTCTATTTCCAGCGGTCATTCTGTAGAAAGTTCCAAAGCATCTTCCTGGGCACATTCTTTTCAGTTTCATCCTGTGTCATCCATTGCTCTTTCATATGGGAGCTCACTGGCCTGTCCCTCCACAACATTGACTGTGTTAGAGTTGCCACAGGTTCCTGTTCCTCTGCTTGCTCTGCAACTCCAACTGAATGTCTGTACTGGTTTCCTATAGAAGGCTCCAAAGTATCTTCATATAGCAACTGATCAGATGTTTCTCATGCCACTGGTTTCTACTTATTTTGGAGATCCAATATCCCGATCTTGCTGTGGTGCTTTCTGAATTAGATTTTCTACACTAAATCCTTCACTTTGCAGGTACTTCATGACCTCAGTTTCTATTTCTTTAACCTCTCCATTACTAATCCTCTTTTCTAATTTTACTCCTTGTTTTCTTATTTTTGTATTGTAAAATATTCCAGGCCTGGATGCCTTTGCCTGTATTTCTGTTCAAAGACCTTTGGCGCTGCTCTTTTTCCACTGATTGGTTTTGCTTTCTCCTTTGCATAAACACTGCACCATATTAAATCTCATTTTCTTTCTCATGTTCATATTTCTTCTTCAGACGTCTCCTAACCCTCCTGTTTAGCCTTACTTTGGGGGCTAGTTCCATCATGCTGTGATGTAACCTGTGTTAGACTTTCTACACTATATCCTTCACTTCGCAAGTCTTCCAAACATTCAGCTTCCATTTTTTAACTTCTACTTGACTGATCTTCTGTTCTACAATCCCTCTTTGTGATCTTATTCTTTTTATTGTGAAATTGTCCATATCTGGATGGCTTTGCCTGTATTTCTCTTCGAATATCTTTGGGGCTGCCTTTTTTGTGTTGATTAATTTGGCTTTCTCCTTTGCATAAATATTGCACCGTATCAGATCTCTCTTTCTTTCCCATGTCCATATTTCTTTTTTATAGCTTTCAAATGTCTCTGGATCTTGTTCTTTATATTTTCACACTTCCTCAGATGCTTCTTTTTCCAAATGGTTTACGGTTTCTTGGTCTATGTAATGTTTTTCAGAAATCTGTTGTATTAATGAACACAATTTTTTATTTACAGTTTTTCTTGTGGAAGTATTTTTCTTTCTTCTAATTTCTCTCTTAATCTTTTTGTATATCTTCTGTCTAGAAATTCTGGGTTTCTTGCATAATAGTAACAATACATAATTTCTTTCTTATCCTCAATAGTTAACTCTATAGTCTTTATGGCTCTTTGTTTGCCTATCAGTTTTTGTGATTTTTGTGGTCTGTTATTTCCCTCTATAACAGGGGAGCCATCCTCCCCCTGGGCCTGGCCTGACCCCATTATAGGAATGTTTCTGTGTCTTGAGGATTCTACACTGTCATATTTTCCAGTCCTGGCACCAGTGCACCTACCAGGATTGGGCACTGTTTTATCCTGGGTCTTGTGCACCCAGCTATCTTTTATTTTTTAACCTACTTCTGCCCATGATATATGCTATATAAAATACAGTATATATATATATATATATATATATATATATATATATATATATATATATATATATATATATCAGTGTCATCTTGGTGAGATCTTGTGAAAAACAGGGTCCACCTCGTGAAATTCTCACCACGATTTAAGGATTAATTCAGTTCCAGCAGTGCTGCTCTCCTTTGCTTGCTGACTTTTCTCTCCATTCGGACCCCATCATCTCTCCATTCCTCGCACTGGTGCCAGAACTTGAAAAAATGAGATAGTAGAATCCTCACGACACAGAAACATTCCTACAATGGGGCTGGTTTTATCAGCCCATTATCTCCTAGCCTAAATCATGACCTAGCAGCACCATTTGAAGCACTCTTCAGCTACAGCCTGAAAACAAGTTACTTTCTAGTTGAATGCAGGGCCACAACAGTCATCCATCTTCACAAAGGTAAACCATGAACTGACCCTGGAACTACAGACCCATCAGTCTGACAAGTCTAGTGTGCAAAGCCATGGAACACATTATCATGGAAATAATCAACAAGGGCATTGGCAACCTACAGACTCTGGATCCATCCCAGTTTGGCTTTGTTAGGGGGAGTTCTTGCCTACTTAACCTGGTAGACATCTTTGAGATGGTCACAATGGATGTGGATGAGAGGAAAATGGTGCATACTGCCTACCTTGACCTGGCCAAGGTGTTTGATACCACTCAGATATTCTTGACAAACTCTCATAACTAGGCATAAATCCCTAAGCAACTCACTGGATTGCTAGCTGGATCACAGATAGGTCCCAAGAAGTGAGAATCAGTGAGACCATCTCCACCAAGAGAAGGGACACCAGTGGAGTACCCCAGGGCTCTGTGCTAGACCCACTCATGTTTGCCATGTACTTCTCGGAAGTCAAGGCTAGGCTCACCAAGTTTGCAGATGACTGTAAACTGGGAATTATCACAGATTCCCTCCATGCCAGCAACATTCTACAAGAGGGTCTAACACAAACAAATGACTAGTGCAAAAGCCATGGATTAAAACTCAGTATAAAGTAATGCATTATAGTGGCCTTTGGGAAAGCATCCACCCAACCTAATTACTTCATCAATAAATAATCTCTAAGAGGTAACCCAATCTTTAGGCATCTGAGAAGATATGTAGACAGTAACCTAGTCTTCAACCAACATGTAGCCATGATAGTAAGGAAACAATTCTACATTGTCCAACTCATAAGCAAGAGTATGGGTTTCACGTCCAAAAAGGAATGGTACCACTCTACTCAGCCCTTAGCAACCCCATCACATTGAGTACAATGCTCCTTTTAGCATGTACCTAGCCAGGCACTTGCAACAGTTAGAACACCCTCAATGGTTTCTCACAAGGTAAAATGAATACCCTGTCCTACACAGATCATCTTAAGATCCTATCTCTGTACTCAGTCTCCTACAGGTTACTGAGAGGCATTCTATGCCTAGTATATAAGGTGTCCCAGAATCCAGCTGTGATGGATCTCTTGCACATCCACGAGATAGACCACATGAAAAACACTAGATCCAAGGACATAAACTTTGTCTGCAACATTAATAGAACTTGTTGGAGGACTGATATGTGTGTCAAAGGATCCCCTCCCTATGGAATAAGCTCCCCATTTATGTAAAGCAGAATTCATCCCCGAGCCTGTTCAAAAGAAGTCTTGATTATTGGATGGGAAATCGCAAAATAATCCCAGGCCTGGCACCCCTATCTCTGATGGACAGAGGTTGACAATAATTCAATTAAATTAATCCCCAACTAATATAACCAACCCCACCACTCATAATCCTTAGTTACCTCTTTACTAACATATCCCACCATTCAGGCATCCATGAAACTCTGGGACAAAACTGGGTTGGCTGGACATCAAGGCTTGTAAAGACCCTGTTGGTCATTAGCCTAGTATGGACCTATGAACCTGTGAACATAAGCTCTGTATGGTAGCATGTACAGTGTCATCTCAGAACACCAAACTATAGCTATATAATGTGATGATCATCTGGTAGCCTTCCCAGCTTTGCATATATACATGTCCATCCCCCCCCCCATATATGACATGGGGGTAGTCAGGCTCTCCATGACAGGACAGTCACCAGGCACAGTCTATTTTCCAAGGGCTCCACAACCATGTAAGCGCATATTACATGTGTTAAGATGTCATGCTTCAGCCACTTAACCAGAATACACTGGTTCAGTTGTATAAGTGCAAATGCTTATGTTACCTACATGTAACTATATGCAACACAATATGTGTTCTCCCAGTGGTGGTGTTAGTTTATCAGCACTGGTATAAGGATGAATGAATATGCAAGTACCATTCGCACAACATTGCTGCATATCACACTACTGGGCGCTAGCACCTGTTCTGCACAGATGTAACCAGCACATTCTGATATCAGTCTGTGCATTCTTGATTTGTGGTTCTTTGCCTTATGTTCTGTGCAACATTCAAGATCTTACATCTATTTCCCTGAGGGGTACATTCAGGGAGAAATGATGGGTAGAATGGCATAAGGCAGTCTGATACATGATGTAATACTGAATAGCTGATCATATATTTTATGTCCCTATGTCCATAATATGTACATCCTGTGCAACAAATGGCATCTATAGTTTGTAGGGGGTTTTGCATAATATCAAGTTCTGCATTCGGGCATTTGGTGTAGTATAGTGCTAGCATTATAGCTTTGTTTTTTGTTTTTTTTTTCAGAGAGGTTTTGTGTTATTTTGCCATGTCATGTGTTAACTGTGTATGTCTAATACTGATTCCACAGCATTGTCCCATATGTGTTTATTGTACATTACTGTATGTCATACTCATATCTGGCATGGTTAAAACCATGAGAAAAAAAAAACAAGCCAAACAGATGAAGACTGACTCCACACATAAATAAAAATTTCCAATGCAAGAGTAGCTAATCAAAGATGGTAGATGTGGATGAAATGTAGTACTTTTAATGAAAGGCAATAAAACAAATAAAAACAAGTAAAAATACCAAGTAAAACAGATGAGCACTTTTACTCCAGTCCTGGATCTTCATCAGATCTAATTAACACACATCTTGAGAGACTATTTAAAGGTACAATAATTCTGAAGTTATCTGTTCAGATCACGTGACATGAGCAGAGGTCTTAAGGGAACATACTCATTCAAACCTTTTCCCTTATCATTTTGCATTTCTAGAATTCATTTAGTTTCTAAACAATCAGTTGTGTTGCTAACATTATCAGCCCTGAACAAATTCCAGATTGGAAAAACTGCCTCCTTAGCTTCAACAAGCAAATTAGATCACTAGTGAAAACCTCCAAAGCCAATTATGAATCAAAACTAGCCTCCGAAACAAAGGAAAACCACAAAGCCTTCTTTAGTTATGTCAGGAATCTCCATGGCAAGGCCCAGGTTTGTTACAAAGTAGTACTTAAAGGTATCGCTTACACCGATCTTGTTGACTTAGCCAACCTAACAGATAAGTTCAGCGCAAACTTCACCACCCTCTCCCCTCCAAAAGGCCCTTTCGACAGCCCTGATACTTGTCACGCACCTCACATCTTTGTAAATTAAGTGTTAAAGACCCTATCCAAGGCAAAAAACACAGCTTCCATGGGACCTGATAGTACACCAGGCTGTATTCTGCACCATCTCCAGCAAGAACTAGATTCGTAATTGAGGAATCTATTCAACCACAGCCTAAGTACTGGCTTCATTCCAGCAGAGTGGTGAACTGCCATTGTCATCCCTTTGCACAAAGGTGGTGCCAATACTGACCCTGGAAACTATCGCCCCATTAACTTGACAAGTCTGATCTGTAAAGCCATGGAACGTATTATTACAGATCTCATAAACAAGGACATAGGCAATCTCCAAGCACTTGATCCCACCCAGTTCAGATTCGTCAAGGGCAGATCTTGCCTGTTGAACCTGGCTGACTTCTTTGAGACTGTCACTAAGGCCTTGAATGAGGGAAAGTCAGTACATACAACTTGCCTTGACTTGGCCAAGGCCTTTGACACAATCCCCCACAAGAGCATCATTAAAAAGCTAACACAACTTGGCATAAATCCCTGTCTCATCAGGTGGGTGGCCAACTAGCTCACCAACAGGACCCACAAGGACAAAATAGGTGCCTCCACCTTAGACAGCAGTCCTGTCACTAGTGGTGTTCCCTAGGGATTTGTCCTGGGACCCCTACTGTTTGGCATCTACTTCTCAGATGTCCAGGCAAAGACAAAAGGCTTGTGGCTGACCAAGTTTGTGGAAAACTGTAAGTTGGGTGCTGTCATTAACTCCCCAAATGATGTTAACATACTGCAAGAGGGTCTCACAGCAACAAATGACTTGGTGCCAAAGTCATGGCCTAAAGTTAAATGCAAAACAAATGTATCATCATACCATTCAGCAAAAACATGGTCCCTACTGATTACCACATCAATGGCAACCCCTCCTAAACACAAAAGCTGTGGTGAGGGACCTAGGTACTCAGGTTGACAACAATCTCACATTCGACCATCATGTAGTGGAAGTGGTCAGAAAAGCCTTTTACTTGGTTCATTTCATAAGTATAGGGATTGAATCCAAAAAAGGAGGTTATTACCTCTCTATACTCCTCCCTCATTAGACCAATAATTGTGTATAACGTCCCATTTGATATGTATCTCTCTAAACATCTGCACCACCTGAAAAGGCCACAGAAATACATCACAAAGAGAATACATGCCCTCCAACACCTGTCCTATGTGGACAGGATCAAATCACTGTCATTCTACTTGGTATTGTACAGATTGCTCAGAGGTGATCTGCATCTCACCCTGCCCTACTAGAGATGCTCTATATCCGTAAGTCTAACTCCTCGCACATTACCCATTTGAAAGGCATGAATCTAATATTCGACATCAACAAAACCTATTGGAGAGACAGGTTTGTCTCCCAGAGGCTGCCCCATCTCTGGAATAGATTTCCCATGCATGTCAAAGAGAGTACCTCACTGACTCTCTTCAAGTGCAACCTTGATGAGTGAATGGGAAACCACGGATTTGTCCCAGGGGTTCCACCTGTGTCACTCATTGACGGGGGTGACAGGGGCTGATGGAGGTTTCTTTTTTGGGGATAAACTCTTGGCTAGGCTTGTAAGGGCCCCAGGGCCATTAGCCTAGTAACCTCCTATGATCCTATGATGCTCTTGTTCAATAACAGTAATACAAGAAATTTAAATTGATGTGTAGTCCCAGCACTTAAAACATGTTTGCATAAAGCATTCTTTTTATTTTTCCTGGCTCTGTAGTAATTAGATCTGATGAAGCTCCAGGACTGGAGTGAAAGCGCTCATCTGTTTTACTTGGTGTTTTTTCTTGTTGTTTTTATTTGTTTTATTGCCTTTCATTAAAAGTGCTACATTTCATCCTCATCTACTGTGTTTGACTGGATACTCTTGCGATGGATGGTTAAAACCATGCCGGCTTGCTGTGATATTAGGTGTTGCCTATGTCAAACACTGGGTGAAATGGTAGTGCAGTTAGTGTAATTGTCTACTCACATAAAGAGGTTGTCTGCTTCAGTTCTCAGCTGGTGTGCCATCTTTGCAGCATCTGGATGTTCTCCCTGTGTTTATGTCGGTCTTCTCTGAGTACTCCAGTTTCCTCCAACATCCCAAAGACATGCAGTAGGTGGATTAGCAACAATAAACTCTCCATAAGTGTGTGTGTGTGTGTGTGTGTGTGTGTGTGTGTGTGTGTGTGTGTGTGTGTGTGTGTGTGTGTGTGTGTGTGTGTGTGTGTGTACGTGTGTCTGTGAGTCTCTATGTGTGAGAGAGAGATATATGGAAAAAAGGCCTGGTAATCTACTTTCATTCCCTACTTGCCTAGCAAATGCTGCAGATGATGTTGGCTGTTCATGGTGTCAGTATCGGGGTCACATGTAACTTGACAGCATCTTGCCTTCTGTAGATCAATATGTATGTATACCTTTAAGAAGCTTTGTATGGGCTTGCACAAGTGTATAAATACTGAGAACGTTGGAGTCTGACTGCCATTTTGTAGAATGCTATTGAGATGTAAACATGTATGTCTGTGTAGTCTGTCAGTTAATCAGTTTGTTTATATTTTGTAATACTGCAGTCTATCCTGATGTGTTTCTATGTAATAAAGCATATAAACAAACTATCCCACCTGTTCATCATCTATACTACAGAGGGAAGAGTGACACCTTCCATGTTTGTGTTCGTGTTCCATGCTGGGTCAGTGACCCTGTATGATGGCAGTGACATGGAGTTAGTGCATTGTCTTATGGGATGTGTTTATTGGTGCAGACTAATGATAGCTTACCATGCTGACAACACCAGCACCACCACAGCCAAACATTAGTCTGCAACATCTGCATATTGTGTGCAATATCATTGTGTCAGTGATTCATTGTAACTAGTGATCTGTATATTTGTTTGCAACATGATAGGTATGTACAGTTTAACATACCTGATTATATGCTGTAGTGTAATTATGTTACATTGGTCATATGCATGCCCATGTGTTTGGGTATATGTTGTTATGTGCCATGTCTATCCATCTGAAGATTGACAGATATGTCATGTACAGCCATGTCTGTGTTCTGCACACATCCCCATGTAATAGCATGGTACACTGCACGTGCATTTTTTTAAACACCTTTATTGAATTATCACTTGTGACATAGGCAAATTTACATTCATATACAGGTAATCAAACTATATTGAGACAAGACTGCTAGTACAGTATGGGCTATGTAGTCTATCATGCTGTTCATCCATGTTGAAGTGTATCTTCCTTCACCAGGGCTAGCTTAGTCAGGCATGCCATACAATTTCATCGCTGATGCATATGATATAGCACTGCAGGTATACCTTGGTTACTGCATGTATCCTTCAGAGTGTGTTTCTAAGCTGATGTCTGTTGCACAGTTGCTGTGTGTGTGGTGCTTGTAAGTGTGTGCACATATTCATCATACATGCTGATGGAGCCTGTTTTCATTTCCTTGGTACTGTAACACAGCTAGCTGATAATCCTTACAAATTATGCTCATCATGCTGCAATCCTCTGAAAAGTAATTAGGAGATGAGACCCCCGTGCTTCAATAGTATGGTGCTCAGACAGAAGGCTGAGTATACTGGCAGTAATGAGGAGATGAGACCCCTGTGCCTCAATAGTATGGTGCTCAGACACAAGGCTGAGTATACTGGCAGTAATGAGGAGATGAGACCCCCGTGCCTCAATAGTATGGTGCTCAGACACAAGGCTGAGTATACTGGCAGTAATGAGGAGATGAGACCCCCGTGCCTCAATATTATGGTGCTCAGACAGAAGGCTGAGTATACTGGCAACATGGCCAATGTTACCCAACAACATGTAGTGGAGATCCAGCAGAAGTTCTACTAGTATGACCCAATCAAAAAGATGGTGTTGCAGACCTTCTTGACTGCCCCTAATGTTCCATCTCTGATCACAAACATATAGCAGGCTCTGCTGCTGGGGTAACAGGGCTCATGCAAGGCCAGTGTTCTTGACATGCATACTAGTCAGGCAGGGTAGGTCCTATGCATCCAAAGTTACTGAGACAGAGGCCATACAACCTGCAGCTCTGATACATGGCCTTCAGTCAGAGTCTGAAGGCACCATTATGCATAAATAAGAGTACACCCTTTCCTGCTGGCATCCTGTAGGAAAGTTAGCTCACTGTAAGTCACTCGTCTAACCTCAGCAATGTCTGGAAGATGCCCACTCCAACCAACCTTACAGTCTGCATTAGACTAATCTGCCTGCACCAGGGACCATACCTCCACACAAGCTGTGGAAGACCAGCTTTTGTATGTGGTGTCTATAGAAGTAGTGATAACATTTGTGAGGATTCACAAGTCAAGAATGGGGAGAAACAGTACTCCTTGGTGATTGTTTGCCTGAAAAGCATAATAGTTCTCTTACTTGTTTTTTGTGTGCCTTTCTTATTATTATTCACAATGCTTCACTTTGTTTTAATGCATCCAGTTTAAAATGTCAGCTGCCCAAATCATCTCTAAACAATGAATCCACATAACTGAAACTGCAAAACACTGAAAACAACAAAAAGTCTAAGTGCTCTTTTCAGACACCATGTGGGGGGTTGTGTCCCCCACATCCCATTATATATATCACATTTCTGAGATTGCAGTATGGCTGAAAAAAGTTAAAACTCCACTTGCTGGTGTACTGCAATCTCAGACAATCAGCTACTGCATCAATTCAGTCCACTGCAGCTTTGATTATGTGAGTTCAGTGTTTTGAGTGCCAGCAGTTTGCACAGTTCACCTTTTAAAATGGACCTGTTTTAACTTTTTCTTATGTATAAATAAACCTGTGTGGAAATAGTACTGCACTGTCTGTTTAGCCATTGTAGCACTTAAGCATTGCTGCAATTTATTGTATGTCATATGTTGGCATGGGTCTAGTTTAACTGTCGAATAACATTTACATTGAATGGCTAAATATCAATCCATAACCATCAAACATTCATTCAGCGAACGTTCACTTTGTCACCAGGGAAAGTAAATAGTTAGCCAACACTTTCCCATCCCAAAAAATGCAACATTTCAAACCTACCCTGGTAGGGGGATTCACCCCCACACACCCCCAACATGGGGGTCTTTACCCCCAACTCCTCCAACTATATATATATATATATATATATATATATATATATATATATATATATATATATATACCAGCTCTGAGACCAACTACACTGCAGAAAAGGGCAAACAGGGAAGTGTTGGCCAACTACCTACTTTCCCGTTAGCTGAAATGCACGTTGGCTGAATGAACGTTCGATGGTTTGGGTTCAATGTTTAGCTGTTCAATGTAAATATTATTCGACAGTTAAACATAGACCATGCTGGCATTATGTGCTACCCATCATGTAAACAAACTGCTTAACCATATATCCTCAAGGTGTGCAGCATTCTGAATGCTGATGTGATGTGGTTGTATGCACATGTGCAGAACTTGCATCCACACATGATGGGTACTGTATAGCAATGTACGTCATGTTACCTCTGGCAGCTCTTGTATTCTGACAAGAATATATTTGCATTTGGTACGTAATATAAATGCCTATATCTATCACCTTTGGGTGAGGTGTTGCATGTACATCTATACACATGTGGACATGTCTGCAGGCCTGGCACTGTGTGACTCAGTTACAGTAACGTGTGCAAACAGGGTCTATAGTATAACCATGAAACCTCACATAAGCGAATACAGAAATGTCGACACATATTGAGCGAACCGCAAAAACACAGAATGTCCTGAACTACGAAATTCAAAATGTCGAATCGGCATAGTTGGCCAACCCCACTGCCCACTATGTACTACTTACTCAAAAAAAAATAATCATACATACACTTAACAAAACCCTACTTCTGACCCTAAACTAAAGCTTACATATATTACTATGTATGCACTTACCTTCACCCGTACCCTAACCCTAAGGTCCATAACTATTGCACACTTACCTTAAGAAGCTATACCGGAGAAGGGCCAACTATGACGATTCGACATTTGAAATTTCGTGCTTCAGGACGTTCGGTGTTTTCGCTCTGCGCTCAATATGTGTCGACATTTCCGTATTTGCACAACTGTGGTTTCACTGTTGTAATAGGTAACCATGCAAATATACCCCCAAATTCTTGTTAAGTGGTGTCTGTAGATACTATTTCAGGTGTTTTTGGATCTTGTTCTTCAGGACCAGATGTAGGAGGGCAATTAGCGTCTTTGGTGGCAGTTCATAGTGAAGGGGTCAGGCTACAAGTTTTGTATGCCACTGTCATCATTTCAGTTATTGCCTGGAAACCAAACAAACAGAAAACATGACAAGCAACATTTACCTGTCTGATTTCAGTCACTTGTTGCTATAACAAAAGATGAACTTACCATATAGAAATACTGGTAGACATTTCCTGGTCTGAAAAATGGGGATCATTAAAATTGGTCTGTTTCCTTGTTATCCTGCTAAGTAAACTAGTCCCTCTGGAACCTTCCTTTGCCATTTACCAGGCATCGGGGCAAATATATATATATTAGCAGGAGGGATAACAAAAGAGTACACAGAGGAAAAACCCTCAGATGTATGCATTATGTCACACAGTTTGCTATTGTCATTCCAAAAAAACATCTTGGAAATAAGAAATGATAAAGTCTATTTTTCTGGTTATGCAATCATTTAAAAGTGTCAGATATAACACTGAGCTGACGCATTCTTGGGCAGCCCGAGAAGGAAGGAAGGGAAATGAGTAACAAAAAAACTGAAGCTGTAAAGTAAGCAACATGAACAATATCAGGATATTGGGTAAAGTGTACTTATTTCATGAAAGTGCAGATGATGAGATTTTTGCTTTTTGCATTTCTTTTCTAAAAAAAAAAAAAAAAAAAAAAAAAAAAAAAAAAAAATACTCCTTGTTTTCAATTAGTTAAGCTTTTTATTACTTTGCTTTCACGGGCTGCTGTATGTATGGTCTGTGTTGTAATCCTGTGTTGGGCCATTGTACTTGGATAGAAGAAAGTTTCTGAGCTCACCAGTGGGAGTGGGGGAGTAGCCTATCTATGTGTCTGGGAAGTGATCTCAGCACTTGAGCTGTAATTCATTGGTTGCTTGGGACATTTTCAGCTCTTTTCAAGTTCCTGCCTTAGGCAGGTGTGTAAAAATTTTCTATACACACTTGTGCTGTTTCTGGCTTGGTCAAGTTGGCCTTCACCCAGCTCTTAGAAGCTCCCACTCAAAAAATCTTGGCGCTGTTGCAATTGTGGGCCCTATTTCGGAATCATCCCGCCAAGCACGGTAATCAAACCAAGCACCCCCTAATTAATTTTTCTTTTTTTCACTCCTAAGCCTCTTTGAATACCCACTTCCCTTTAAAGGCAGGCTCAGTCTTTCTATTTTCTAGTATGTCGCTTATAAGCTAAACTTCTTCTATACAGGTGTAAGCTTTTCTGACCTGGGAAAGACTTACTAATGTTAGCATTGTCTCAGCTTGGGATCCAGGTCCTGATACCAGTAGTCTACTAAACAGTATACCTATCTACTAATGATGGCATCACCGCCGGGCTGCTCAACACCGAACTGCTAACTCCCATACCCAAAGCACTACACTGTAAAGATGTACCCTCCACCCAACCATGTACCACTGGCACAACACCAAATACCCTAATCAATAATTACCCATACAAACTAACATTATCCTGCCGTTACGAGCTGAACTTAAAAAAATGGACAAATTGTCCCAGTACCATTAGCACCCACTAACTCATCCGTAGAACACTCTCACACACAGAACCACCACCACAATCAAAAGCAACACCACTACCAGAGACAACCACACTCCCAGCAACAAAAATACTCAGTGGTACACAACTAGCATCCTCAGACACACCAAAACAACACCCACACAAAACACACACCCACCACCCAAAACACAAGAGAATAACAAAGCACACCCTAATACAAAGAATCTTGCCAAAAATGAACACCACAACAGGTCACTAATCAATCAGGAAGGGTGTTTTGCACTGGGCGTTCATATAGGACCAATGAGTGTACCTAGGGTCAGACTCAAAAACACAAAGGAGGCCAGGGAGGCTCCCTCCCGGGTACCAAAACAGGCTCTACCTCAGCACCTTCGCAGTACGCAACATCAACACCACAACACGGAATGATGCAACCCTCCGTACTTTAAAAACACATATGTGCACAGGATTGGCCCAACTGAGACTGTTCTTCGTAGCCGGTGCTGATCTGTTGGGTGTGAGGATGATTCCGAGACAAGCCTCAATCAGGAGGGCAACTACAGACCTTGAATGGCCAGGATCCAATGATTGCCTGGCATCAGGACATGCCATACAAATATGAGTTCGTCCAGCCTCCTGGATGTGTGAATGACAAACCAAATTACCATCTGGGGATGAAGCAATTTCTGTCACCACTGGGCTTCCCTGAAGGGCCACGACTGGGAGTGCCGCAAATGAAGCGATAGTGTATGGAACAAAATGATCGGGTTTGCTCAATTGAACAAAACCCCCAAAAGGCTCCTGTCACTCCATAGCGTGGATGCGTCATCAAACAAAGACAAACAAATCTCAATAAAGGCTGCATAAGAACCAAAATTAGGGATGCCATTTGAAACCTCAAGACCTACACATCTCGATTATGGAGCTACTCGCAGCAACTCAAATCATAAAATTCAGGTACGTACGCTCAAAGCAGAAGTGCAAATGCCGGTGCGCATCAGGAGCAACACACTATGGAATCAAGGGTGTCTATACTCATCATAGAAAAGAGGTTCCAGGCTCCGCGAACGCTCACCAAACTGCCCTCACCATACATAAATATGCCGCCCTGCACCTCAAGTTGGGCCTGCAGGAAGCCCCAAAACAGGCCAACCGACACACCTTCTAAACGCCTCCCCTAAACTGGCCTCATCCCATGCTCACCTCTGCTGGGGTTGTTCAGGACAACATACTGGCCCTGATTGGTGCTCTAACACCCCGAACCAAAATACTGATCAGAATTAGCCAACCCAAATTCCTGGCACTAACTGAATATGACTATCACCAGATGAGATAATATAAGAACTCTGACCTTCATGGACTATGGGTCTTCTGCTCTCAACTGAAAATGACCTCAGGTCATAATATATGAAATGAAATGAATCAACTGCTCAATTCCCACCCTCTGATCCCACCCGATGAACATCAGAAATACGAAGCATTTTCAAATAAGTTGATTAGCTCTCACCCAGGAATGAAATGATATCCTTTAAGCCTACTGGGTTGTGACCCACCCCATCCAAAAAACGCCGAATCCTTCACAAACCTCCCTTTGGCTTGCTAAAAATAATGCAAAGCTGGCCCTGAAAATGCTGAATCCTTCACCCATCCCATCTCTAGAAGGCCTGTCACAAACCCCATCTAAAAAAACCAACTGAAACCAAGACCCTCTCCACCAAACTGAACAGAAAAAGATTGCCCACAAAACAAAGAAGCAGGACAACCTGCTCAAGCAGCTGCGGGACAAGGAAAAAAAAACAAGGGAAAGGCTTCAAAATCACAAAAGAAAAACACAAGAACAAAAGTACCAAAAACCTCTCTCAACAAAAAGCCAAAAAAAAGGCTTAAAGACTCCAGTTGCCACAATCCCTCCCCACCAATCACAAAGAAGCGAAGGAGGAAATGCTGTATGATGCTCTGGAATTCTCAGATATGCTCTGCAAGACACTCCCCTGACCCAACCCCCCAAAACCCTACTGAATTTGGGACCAAAACCTTATCTCCTGTCATCACAGACTGACAGCGGAACTCCATGAGTAACTAACACTGCACTGAATGCACACACATTCAATCTGTATCCACACAGGTGAAATGTACCTGAAATATGCAAAACACAGCAACTAACGGTTACTCCTTACCTGAACTCAAGAATTACTACTGACCCCCCAAGATGAACCAAACAATCTTAGCCTCACTACAGGATATGTACCCACAAAGGGGAAATTCAACACAGTGGGAAACTCACACAATAAGAAATGGCCCAGCCAGGCTGATTGGAAATTCTACTTCTCATCATTGGCCTATAAGAGGTAGCATGAATAGCTTAAATGGGAATGCTATGGACTTAATCATTTGTAAACTCATAAATGGCTCTCTGCAACCTGGTTGAAGCCCTTGATCCCACTCCTAAGGCCTTGGAAGAGCAGATCTAGTCCCCACAGCCTTGTTGACTTTGGAAGCTGCACTACAGCCAATCCATTGACACTCTGAGATGGCTGCAAATCATTAGGACATCAAAGCATAAGGACACAGCTATACAGGTAAATGTGTGGCTCAGCGCCTAAAATGCATAAGTCTAAAATGTCACCCATAATGGTCTTGGCACAAAACCTATTCGGGTTGTCCCATTATGTATAATGGACTCTGAACAGGTCACAATAGGTGTGGTCTTTTCAGATGACATTAATTCCTTATTCTAAACATTGCAAATGCCGCAGGTGAAACAAACCTGGAAGGATGGATGGCATGCAACCTTTACACACATCCAATCACTGGGTACAGATGGAACGACCTACCGACACAGAATCACAGCCACTGAACAAACAAAAAAACAAACAAATCATGTAGCAAACAAAAGCAAACTTCAATACCTATCATGTAGACAGAGACAAACCACCCACAAGAAGAAGATGTAATCGCCAGCCCTAAGGACGAATGATGACAGTAATCGAGACTTCGATCTTTGACTCTGGTGACCTCATCCAAACCAACCTTACTGATCTCATCATCCTTCATCATGTCATCCCCATCTCATCATGTCATGAGGTCAGGCCAGATCATCATTCTTCTCCTGTCTTCCATCCTCCCATGCATCCATTTGATTTGATACTTGTCTCACATTTTTACAAAACCACCCACCAAGAGCAACAACACCAAGAGGAACATGTACCTAGGTAAAGAGGATTATCCTTATCCAGCTTTGAAACCTAGTTAAAGAAACAGCTAAAGAAACTCCAAGCTCGCCTGCTACAGGGGTGATTTGTGCCTAGAATTGTGCAACATGTACCATCTCAACATGCTCCATCTCCAAGGAAAACAACAAACCAAATCCACCACCACCAGAACAACAGGCCAACCTCTGCACAAATAGTATAAGGACATGCTGGATGGAGGGATCATAACACATGAAGTTACCCATACTCTGAGTAAAAATCCCAGTTCCAGTTGAGACAGAGCCTTCCTTCATTCTCTGTTCAAGAAAAAAAAATGCATGGATGGAGGGATCATGCATATTTACCGGAGTGACCTCAGTGTGTCACTAGACAGAATTAGTTAAAGTTTAATAAATGGGTTCCACATGTGTCACTACTACTAGCAACTATATAGTATGGGGTATGGTGTGCCACATCACTCACACTGTTAGCTATTATAATACCCCCCGGGCAGATAGCCTAGTACACTACTATGAAACTATGAAACTATGAAATCCACTTTAAATGTAAAAAATGTATATGATTCTACATACATTTGTACAAAGATAGAAGCAAAGTTCATAAAGTATTTAGACATTTCATGGCTAGATCAACTGGCTTGTAACAAATCACTTTCAGTAACAATGAAACAGCCATTGAAACTGGTTTCATTGTACTAAATGTTTTTAGTGATTACCAAATGTTGTATTTACAATAGAGCTACTGAATTATACTTGTGATGGAGAACACATAAACTGGTTTGTTGTATCATTTTTATGGCAGTGCCAGAAATATAATGGATGCACTCTCACTGGGTGATTTTGTCAGATTGATTGTAAGTGCCACTTTCTCTAAATTTCATTGATATTAGGCCTTGTTAAGGTGAACAAACAGCTGGATAAAAACATAACAGAAAAACAAACTGGTACATAACAGTAATTATATGGCTACTGAAAGCAGTGTTAAATACTGCATATAAATACTTAATTCAAGATGCACTTTTCTTTTTTCATCTTCTGCGATGGCTATTTTGAATCACTTTCAGTAACTATACACACATTAACAGATTTGAAAGGAAGAGCTTCAAATTACATTTTATATAAAATGTTGTTTTGTAAGGTAAATATGCCCCTTTTGTATCTGTCAAGGGCTGGTTCAGTAAATATGTATCACAGAAATGAAGTCATATCACTTAAGTATTTAATCAAAACAACTGAGTGATGTAATCTCAAAAGTTTACTTCCTCCAGGTACAGAAAAGATCAAACAAATTGAAATGCTTGATCTGCTGACCTTAGATTGATACAAGTAAATGCCTCACAGCTCTTAAATACTAAACTCAAAAGTAATGTTATGGGCAACTCATTTTGAAAAAGTTCTCAGCCTCTGTTGAGATCAATCAGTTGAAAATTGATACAAAAACAATAAAAAAACACACACATGAATTGAGTTTATAAATTGCAAGGAAGGATGCATGTGGCATGATACAAAGTCACCTCTAATCTGAAGTAATTAATCTGGGATCTTTACCCTGAAGCATTTAAGCATATGGAAATACATGGAAACAACTTACAACTTGGGTTGTTGGCACAGGTCCCACTATAAAAATATTGCAGTGACACACTTTGTAACAGAGCATAGTAGCAATGCATGCAAATAAAAGATAATATCAGGATTCCAAAGTAAATTTCCCATACATTTATATATACACATAAACACAGACAGAAACACATGCACACTTATGCATGCACACACATTGACACACTCACACATGCATATACTCACACACCTGAAATTAATCAACCTAAATTCCACTAACATCAGTTTTCACTTGGGAAACTAATGAATGTTTTCCCAACCACAAAAAGAATACACAACGTGATCATTAGTTTGATAGCCTGTTAAAGATCAACAACTGTTAATATAAGAAGTCACAGTGAATATGTACTAGTAACATATAAAATATCTTTAGATCTAAAAAAAAAAGTTATTTTTTGTTATTTCAGTGATACCTACATTAGGTTATACTGTCAAGATCTGCTCAAAGTGAGTTCAGAATTTCTACTTCAGTGTTCAGCATACCTTTTGTGTATTGGTCCATGACATACAACTTTTATGGCATCTTTAATTAAATGAAAGAACATAAGTTTTTTTTGTAAAATAAGGAAATAAATGGTTGATATGACAGTACTAAGATGAGTTCTGTGGACTTTATAAAATGACTGGAGCATATTTCTAAAAAAGTGTCCAAGACCACACAAACAATACCATGTTTTATGTTTGTTTGATTTCTATGTCTAAGCACATGAAAAAATTGATTTAGAATGACAGAAAGCCTGCTATGTGTCTCAAGTGTCTCCAGTTGTAGATTATTTTTCTTTCCTTTTCCAGATAATTTCTACTAAATAAATATTTTCCAGCAGTTTTTAATACAATACACTAAAAGCACTGTAAATCCATATAGTTCAGATAAGAAAAATATTTTTTCATTACATGGATATACGTGAATGCATATTCAAGAAACATGTAATTGACCACTTCGTATATGTGTTCGAAACAAATGACCAAACATACAACATTGAATACTAGCACTAATGAATGTGAGAAGGAAATGCTTATGCCATGAAAGGAAGAAGGGTAAAGGGATACCTGCATCATGATGCCTCTGATACAGGATGAAAATGAAGTTGGGAATTGCATTGAGAAAGTACACGTGGGCTTTTGAATTAAAAGTTATCCCATACCTCGGCAGAATGTTCTTCTCTGTCATGATTATGGATGTGACCCATTACAGTGGTTTTGAAAATTGTACCCAAAGAATGTCAGCATATAGTTTTATTTCTATTAGCAGATGATTAATGTATTTGACAAAAAAGATATTTTTGTTAGACATTTAAAAAAAAAACAGTAAAATAGAATGTTAGGGTGAATGGCAGAACTCTATACAACAAAATGACAATGTGGTCACTTATAGTTTAGGAAGGAAACCATCTTCTGTAACGTTCAAACTGATCAGTTTTGAAAGCACAGTTGTACAGTGGTTAAGATTAGTACTTTACAGTTTCAGGGTCTGAGTTTCAAGCCTATCTCTGGGCACTGTCTGTTTGGGGTTTATACATTTTTTCCCATGTCTAGATGGGGTTTTCTCCAAGTACTCTGATTTCCTTCCACATTCTAAAAGCATGCTTGTTGCTTGGCTACTGTAAAGTTTACATACATATTGCATTTTACCCTTGACGTTGTTGCTTTGGTCATGGCTGAGAAAGGGCCCATGGCTACAAGCACAGTAACCTGATTAGTAAACAAATAAATATATAAGCAACCCAGTCTTTCTCAGTGACATTCCAATTTGTAAGAAAAAATTCCTGTATCCATCACATGTTTTGAATATTTTTGAATATTTTATGTTTAAGTTATATATTAGTTCCATTGTACAATAAAAGTAATGCACTCTAAAAGTGTGATTTTTAAAATGAAAGTATTTTTCACTTTTATGGTAGATGTATTTTAAAACAGAGTACAAACTGTAGTTTTCTACTAAATAAGAGAGAGAGAGATATTTCAAGTTTATCACATAAATAAGACCTTGACTTGGACATGTATGTATATATGCATAGAATAAATTAAACTGCATACCCAAAAGCAAAAACAACAAAAAAAGAGGTACTTGCCATTTGGGCTTGTATATAAGAATACCCTGGTTATTTAATAAAACTAGTGCCATGCAGAACTGCTTAAAACGGATGTTAAATAAGGGAAAATAACCACTTCTGACTGACTAGTGACCATACTGCAAATGGATGCCATTTATTTGTAAAAATAGGACAGTGAGGCCACCACAAATAAATTTACGTGCAGATTTAAAACAAGTCAACCCAGAAATATATGTTTTAACCCATTTTAGAT